>NC_059410.1:16121176-16421176 GCF_905220565.1 Melitaea cinxia
CAGGAGCTCTGGTCACCTTACTCACCAACAGGAACACAATACTGCTTGAAAACAGTATTATTTAGCTGTGATCTTCTGTAAGGTCGAGGTACTACCCCAGTCGTGCTGCTCCGTATTTTGAGCAGGAAATTTATGCTGTGCCCTTCCAAAATTTTTGTTGAAATCAGTGATATAGAACTAGTTTCCTAGGTAAATTAAAGTATTAAAAAAGTCCGCTGTCGAACGTGTATGGCATGTTTGTGGATATAGACACAAAATGGTAGGATAGTTGCAAAAACATTTTTTTTTTAATTTATTAACAATCATTATAAACTTAATATATCTATTTATTATCTCCAGTACTTAATATATTTTATTATAATTTTATCATACATATCAGTAATCCAAACTCCAAAATTATGCTTAATCACAAATTTCTTCAAGTAGTCAATAAATAAGAACGCGAAAGCAGCTTTAGGTATATGTAACTGGTTGATAATGATAAAATAAAGCAGAGAAAAAATCTACTTTTTAAAATAAAAGCGACGTATCAAGATGCTTGACCATACGATGATGCCTAGGTAATGAACCATAAACAAACAAACAAAAACAACGAGATCACTGAAATGTGTCGCGACGCGTGCGCGGAATATCACATCTGCCGTAACCTGACACGCTCCTTAACATATGAATTATGCTCCGAAAAAAATCTTCAAAAACAACCAAACAAAATTCAATCTTACCCCCGACTACCAAAACTCATAATCGTCAACCCTTATTAACACACTCTTCGAGCAAACCAATCTAAAACGAATCTTAATTATGAATTATTAAGGTTGATTATTTTTTGTGTGGTGAGACTGTTGATCTAGAATACAAGTCATCTGGTAAAAGACATGTGTAGGCATATTTCGGCAAGGCACACCAGATGGTTGAGCTAGTTGATTTCGAGATGGTATGATTTTTTTCCCATCCATATACCGGTAGGTGTACTGTTACCGTGGAGATAGATGTATTGTTGGTGCTATACGTATTACCTTACCTTTAGTATTGTTTTTTTGTACAGTTAGTTACGACATGTGCTACTGAGTTGCATATTTTGCAATTAGAGCGATACCTTTATTTGAAGGATGTTGAAAATAGTTTAAAACTAACTTAACTAATGAAAGAAATTATTTGTAGTCTAAAAATAAAACAATTAAAAAAGAAAATTACCTGCAGCTATCTATTTATCTTATAGAAATTTGCCAACATTTGCAGAAACCGAATGCATGAAATGAAGTCCAAGTTTGCCACTGGCTTATAGTAACTGTTTTAGAGGCAATCTTTCCTGGATATAATTGATAATCTTATCAATCAATTATAATATACAGCCTGTCTGGGTAGATTATAGACTGTATAATGTACGACGCAACTTATAAAAGCAATCATAAAAGAAATCTGATAAAACAGGAAACAAACTAGACACATTAAACGGATTTAAAGAGATAGGTCACTACCGAAGTAAGCAATGGCTGAACAAGCCATCATTCCTCTAACCACCACAAAAACAAGAACTAGTATTTACAAATTTAAAAATGAAATAATATTCGTGTTATGAAAAGAATATGTGGAGTGAAAAAGCTATGTCTCTTGCAAGAAAGAGATAAATGTATTTTTACACAGATACTTCATTGTTATGTTGAACTCGATAGCGGTTGGAACTTGTCGGGACTTGTTCAAATTGGCCGATAATCCGTGTAGTACGTGTATAACTGTACGAGATGTCAACAACAATCTGTAGTCAATACACGTAGCGAACTTTGGGTTCCTCGGCTTCCGCATAACGCGTTGTTTCGTTAACTACCGACCCACTGTGACAGATGTGTAAAATAATTATCAGAACTGTCTTTGTTGTTGTTAATAGTTTAGCTATTATACATTTTATATATCTTTAAATATATATCTACATACATATGTATGTATAAAAGGCAATGTTCCCACTGACATACATATCATTGTCCAACCTAAACCACTAATGAAATTTGCTACATAACAGTATTAGGATATATAATTTAAACTGTAGGTGTAATTTTCGTCAAAATATTTGACGTGAAAACGTCTAAAAAATTGATGAACACCGGCTGTATGTGCGAAAAAGGATGACTCATTGTCCCGTTGCGCCCATTGTAGCGTTACGCACATTGTACACTTGCACCGCATCTATCTCTCTTCCACTCGATTGGCCTGTGCGTCCGAGGAGGTTTTGTTATGACGTTGTCACGTTAAACTATCGTCCATAAACCAACTCTACAGATAACAAATTTTTTCGAAATTCATCACTTATTGGAATGCAATGGGGGATGAAAGTTTGTATGATAACATCGTAATTTCCAAGAGAAAAAGTCGGAGTAATTAATATAATCTAAAGTTTCAGAAGAAAAGTCATCTTTTGATCTTGATTTGCTACATCATCGAAATCAAAATAAACTTAATTCAAATAGGCTTAAAATCACATTCGAATCGTCATCTTACAAACTAAATTTTTAATTACCAATCGTCAAAAGTAAATCTACCACCGATTCGGAATGTAGATTCTACAGAGAAGAATTGGCAAGAAACCCTGAAGTTACTCTTTTTAAAAAAAATCTTACATAATATATAGCGTCTAATAAATACTAAGATTCTTATTATGCTAGTCATCATGCACCTTCTATACTTTGATCTGCTAATACAGGATCCTTGGTAATAACAAAATATTAAACTTAATGTTTTACTTTTCTCATTTAGTTAGAAGGATAAACGTCTAGGATAAATTTATCGAGACAAGCATTCGTGCCAACACGTGAATCAGACTAGGAGATTTGGCTCAAATGTTGTTCTTTAACAGGGGTTGGAACATTTATGGTTTTATGGGCTGTTAAAGTTTAATCTAGTGCAATTTATCGCGAAATAGTTTTTCTCAAATTTGCAGTAACGAAATGAACATTTTATAGAACTTTTTCATTTCAACTGAGGTAGGGCACAGCAGGAATTTTCTGCTCAAGATATGGAGCGGCCCGACTGGGGTAGTACCTCGACCTTACAGAAGATCACAGCAAAATAATACTGTTTTCAAGCAGTATTGTGTTCCTGATGGTGAGTAAGGTGACCAGAACTCCTGGGTGGGATTGGGGATTGGGTCGGCAACGCGCTTGCGATGCTTCTGGTGTTGCAGGTGTCTATAAGCTACGGTAATCGCTTACCATCAGGTGAGCCGTACGCTAGTTTGCCGACCTAGTGACATAAAAAAAATCACATTGGAATCAGAAAAATCTCATAAAATAAATTAGAAAGTAATAACATAGAAAAAATGAATCTATACTAACATTATAAGCCTAAAGAGTGGCGCTAATGTCAGAAGCTACTGGTTCGAATTAAAAAAACTCATTCATTGGTTGGATCGTTCATTTTTTGAGATAGGCTATTTTTTTAGATTAACGTGGGTAGAACAGCGGGGCACAGCTACTGTGATATACTGGCAAAACTTTTGCAATCATTACATATTTCAAATAACAAAGATTGATATATGAAACTATTTTGAAAGTATTAGAAGACGTATTGTGATATTAATGTACAGTTTAATTTAATGCGAATCATAGAGAGCGATAATAACTTCCCAATCATATTTCACAATAAGGATTAGTCTGTGATTACGCGTGGGAGGGATGAGATGAACTAAGAAATAGTCATGCTATTCATTCCGATACAAATAATTCATTTAGTGTTGCCCCAATAGTCATAGTATACGGGATGAAAAGATTTTAGACAATTTAGCTGATGTACTTTAAAATTAGTTACTCTAAAACTAATGAACCAATTTTAAAAATTCTTTCAAGTAATAGGTGACAAAACATCAAGTCGTACAAGTCGTAGGATTAGCAGTGCAATACCCATAAGTGTCAAAAATGGTGAAATTGGAAGATAATCTTAATTTAAATTCCGAAATATTTTATTACATGTGATGTGTAATGCAGTCGAAACTATTATCTGAACAAAAAATATTTTTTCATTTACCAGTTTAGCGAACCTTTAATTAGGGAGCGCAGTAAAGACGTACCCATAACCTTCAAGGGAGTTACCTCCTCAAGTAAGATATGCATCATTCTCTATAATCATAAAAATCCTTGATCGATAAACATTACAGTTAAAGGTACATTCATTCACTTACAATTTAATTCAATTATGCGGGCGCATATGATAATGTGAGGTGCCCTGTGGGAAGGGGGGCGCAGGGGGGGTGTACCGACGAGACGTCGTCTGCGCATCCCGCCGCGTGGCTTTCTTTGATCGCACGCGCTACATGGTTTTAGAATTGTTTTTGAGACTTGAAATCGTTTAGAACGAGACATGAACAAATTGATTTTTATCAAATTGTACGTATTAACGTAGTATGGTTTAAGGTTTTAATAAGTTTTAATAATGGTTTAAATAAAGGTTTTAATTCAAAACTAAATTAAAACTACTGATATTTTTTAATGCACGAATGATTGTTCAAGTATGTATTGATTAATATTGTTTGCTTTCGTATATTTTCTCGGTACCCATTCACGGTATATCATTCAGAGCAAGGTTTACCCTAATAAAACATATTGTTTATAAAGTAGATTTGATTCATTACATAACTCGAAAAACAAATCCCTTAGATTTAAAAAGTATTTGTAATTTCATGAATTATTATTACATAAGTCGTCATTAAATATTAATTTATGGCGTGTCTAACAGTTTCAAGATCTCTGCAGTCTGTTGGGGGCAGTGGTTATTCGCGGACTATTTGCAAGCGCCGCTCGAGCCGACGCGTTGAGATGGATCTGTACAGAATCACGGATGAAATTAATGCAGAACTTCAACGTTAACTGTAATATGTTAACCGAAACGTTAAGATCTCAGCACGTTCGAAACAATTATGGAAGTATTCTTCTATACTAATAAATAAAATTAGAGTGTCTGTTTGCAATATTAAAATAACAGATTTTTACTAAATGCATATGGACGTATTACACGTATTACATTATATTACGATACATTTATTATAATTTTTGTCTGTCTGTTTGTTCCGGCTAATCTATAAAACGGCTGGACTAATTTTGACGGGTCTTCCACTGGCAGATAGTTGGTGTAATAAAGGGGTAGCTAAGGCTACTTTCATTTTAGTTTTTTATTTTATTTTATGTCTCTGCAAACTAAACGATAGCTATTATGTTGAATTGCACGCGGACGAAGTCGCGGACACAGCTAGTTAATTATAAAATTTCAAATTCAGTAGACGATATCAAAAGAAATGGCGGATGTAGAAAATAACAATTGTAGTAAATGTCATAGCATTGTTTTAGTTAATTTAGTTGAATATGATGAATTTATAATTTTATATGTTAACATTTAACACCTTGATATCTCCTGACGACTTGGCAAACTTGCAAAGAAAAAAATAAATGGCAAGGATAACAGACCAGATTTTGGTGAAGTCAAAAGTCTTCTTTTAATTCCTTAATACAAGACACGAGGTCCTTTTCCATCTTCTTCTTAATCTGTCTTACCATAAGATAATGGTATCCGATTGTTTTAATCGTTTGTGGTCAGAGCAGGAGCGAAATTGTAATAATATGGTGTTTTGTTAAGGTAAGGCACTGGTATAAACATCCTGCTCACAATCTGGAGCAGCCTCACTGGGAGATACTTCAAAGTTATAATTCAGCCAGTAACATTCCACTGCTCCTGTTCTCTTTCTACTCTTTCTTAGTGCAGGAGAAGGAGAAGAACTTACTGAAGATCATAGCTAAATAATACTGCTCCTCAAGCAGTTTTGTGTTCCTGCGGTGACTGTAGCCAGAGCTCCGAGGTAGAGTCCAGTGCAAGCAGCATTTAAAGTAATCCTCATACTTTCATTCGTAAGAATTTAAATCACGTTATTTGGACTTTGTCCTTGTCATAATCCAGTTCAATCCAGTGTACCAAGGCATGCTCGTGCATGCATTCAGCCGGTATCTGCTGGGCATAAGCTTGGCCAGGAATAGCAGAGGAGAAGTAATACTCGTAAATAAATATAAAGCATAATCTATTAAAAAGTAATTTAATGTGACAAATGTTAAAACAGCAGTCGTTTAACTTCATCAAATAGCAATTCCAACTGAAGTGTTAAGATTTTCGTTGAGATACGCGCGGTGACAGTTTTCCTGACTCATTACCGTGCAAGGGTAAAATTACGCGAGCGAAAAACACCCTTAACGCACTAGTTTTAGTACCATTATTGCGTAATCGAATTTTTTAAATGATTTTCGCGGTCGATTGTAATGAAAATTAATTTCTCCTTAATCGTGTGAAATGATGGTTATCGTATTTTAAACTGTGGTTATAAAATGAAATGTAACAAATTGCTACGTCTAAATTAATATTTTCATGTCCAGCGAAGCGGCTAGCGAGAGGTGGGCGAGCGGTTTGCGATTTATTGCGAATCGCTGCTTCCCTTGACAATTAAGTGACAAAAACCGTAGCTGTATGATATTCATTATAAGTTCATTTATACTAAAACTGAAGACACATCGACCTGAAACCCTTGAATTCCAAATTGGCGATCTGTAAATTGAGGTAAGTATCATCATTACAGTCTATACAGTCCACTGCTGGACATAGCCCTCCACAAGTTTACGCCAAAAATAACGTGAACTCATGTGTTTTGCCCATAGTCACCACGCTGGGTAGGCGGGTTGGTGACCGCAGTATTGGCTTTGTCGCAACGAAGACGCTGCTGCCCGTCTTCGGCCTGTGTATTTCAAAGCCAGCAGTTGGATGGTTATCCCGCCATCGGTCGGCTTCTTAAGTTCCAAGATGATTGTGGAACCTTGTTATCCCTTAGTCGCCTCTTACGACACCCACGGGAAGAGAGGGGGTGGCTAAATCCTTTAGTGCCGTAGCCACACAGCACAGGTAACACAGCGAGGTAAGTATAACCCTACTAATATTTAATCTGCAATAAGAATTATAACTCGTTAAGCTGCTTGCGAATTTTGACGCTCAGAATTTCATTTAAAACATGGCGTCCAAGATTCTCTTCAACACTGATGACTGATGAAGCGAATTTTTAAATATTGGAAAATTTTGGATTACTAGTCCAGAATCAGTTATTATTTTGGCTAAGTTCAATTCAGTATATTTTTAAAATATTTATGTAGTTTTTAAATAATTTAAATTTTTTTTTTTCGTATTAACGAATAAGTTTAATATGACAAATGTTTCGCGCGCGTTTTATTTAGTCCCGCTGGTGTATCGCTAATGTACTCGCCGATGGATTTATTGGACGATATCGTGACACCGGACAGACGGAAAGACGAACGCACGTACCTATATATCGTCTCAAGTCGAGCGTTCATTAGATCAAGAATTTTTCTAAATATGGAAGAGTGTTACTCCGTTTTCAAAATGTCGTCACGATATATTGTCGTATTGTTGAAAAAAGTTCTCGTAAGTTACCTCAGTAATATAAATACATATTAAGTTTGTTGTAGATACGTACCGAATTGATATTGTAGTTATAATAAAAACCGTATAACAGTCAATAATAACTAATGCTCATCATCATCCTCATCATTAGAGCCTATACAGTCCACTGCTGGACATAGGCCTCCACAAGTTTACGCCAAAAATAACGCGAACTCATGTGTTTTGCCCATAGTCACCACGCTGGGCAGGCGGGTTGGTGACCACAGGGCTGGTTTTGACGCACCGAAGACGCTTCTGTCCTTCTTCGGTCTGTGTATTTCAAAGCCAGCTAATGCTCAAACTATACCAAATCATGTATGGCCTATAATGTATATGTGAAGCGCTACAATCACGTTGGTGAGTGCGTAACTCCGTCGTCAATAAAACGTTCCCAGGTACGATTAATAAGAACCTTTCATTATAAATCAGTTCATAATATATTATACAAATAAACTAAACTAAAAACGGTACGTAACGTCAACGAAGCGTTACCCCTATTGAAGGGTTAAGTAGATTCTTAATTTGGCACGCCGCTCAACGCCAGATAGGGTTACATATCAGATAATATAACTCTTGTATATATTTACTTCATACTTCGTTTGAGGATCAACATATCAAATTCCCATATTACGTGATAATTAGTATTGAAATTATCTTTAGGATTTGATACAAACAGAGTCTAAGAAAGTGCATCTTAAACGGTTCGTCGCGGTTTTGAATTTCTTAAGACAATAATTTTTAATGTTTATTTTTTAGCTCAATTTAATATCCTTTATATTATATTATATGAAAAACTATTTTTATATTTTCTTTCTATATTTATTTTTAAAATAAACTACTTTTATTATCTTCTTATAATATAAAATTGTCGTGTCAAAATGTTAGTTACAATACTCCTCCGAAACGGGTGGACCGATTTTTATGAAATTTTGTGTGCATATCGGGTGGATCTGAGAATCGGCCAACATCTATTTTTCATACCCCTATGTTCTAAGGGAGGTGGGGGGGGGGGGGGTAAAGTGGTTAATATCATATATGGCAAAACATTTGCTGGGTCAGCTAGTATTACTGTATAATATTGTTAGTGTTACTTTGTTGGTAATTAGTTAAAAATACTAAATTAAATCCCTCAGAATAAGGAATACGAATTGAACAAAAATAGCTTTGAGACAACAAAGGGGAAGTTTCAAGAAATATAAATAAAAAATCACTTTAGTTTTCAATCACTCGAAATAAAAGAACATATAAAATCAATTATTCTTTGTAGTTTAAAAAGTATGTCCTTAAACGAAAAAAAAAAAAAAAATGTAAAGGCGAGCGTCGTCACAGGCGCAACGCTGCTAAAGTTAGCTGTCTGCGGTATTAATAGCTCTCGCGATTATAATTAGACCCGATCATCTGTCCGGAATGTCGCGGTGGAAATAGAAATAGCGCCAAATAGAACGATTTACTTTACTTAACCAAAAATTATTAAATATATTCGATCCTTAATTTTTTTTTAATTCGGTAAGCGGTCACCGTAGCCAGACGTCTGCAATACCAGAAGCTTTGCAAGCAAGTTAGACCCTCCCCAGGAGTCCTGACCATCGTACTCACCATAGGAACATAATACTGCTTGTTATTTTACTTGAGCAGTGTTATTTAGCTGTAATCTTCTGTAAGGTTTAGATATTTTCTCGGACGGGTTACTTCAAATTTCAACGGGATATTTCTATGCCCTACATCAATGCATTGCATCCTAAATCCTACCCCATAATTTCTTGTACCATACAAATTAGACACTAATGATTCTAGGTGTCCTCAGTAAGCGATGAGATGAGAAGCAACCTAACATATTTTACTAATACTTAACATGACGTGCGTAAACGTAACAAAGTAGCACAGATTATATGTGTTACACTTTGATACATTACCGTTTCGTCGCGTGGCATTTGTGCGGTTACCGCTCTTGTTGGAAAATCAAACGACGAAAAACGTAAAGAATGCTATTTGACATATAACGTCAAATGTACTCTTATAACATGACGTGACTTAGCGTGAAACAACAGAATAGTTTATATGTAGTATGATTATTTTAGTTATTTTGTAGTATCGCGAGGACTTGTCGAGTTTACAACTTGTGTAAGATGAAGAAGCGAAAAAAAATAATTGTGTTTGCTCGCAAACGAAAAAAAACCGACTTCAATTACATCGACAAGTAATACAACGTAGATCGACGAAAAAATAGTCAAGCAACTACGCGTTATCAAAGATTACTCAAGAAGTTGTTATCAGATCTCAATAAAATTTATATATGACCACATGATAAACATCAGCTTTCAATTAAATTAAAAATTATCAAAATCGGTACACCCAGTAAAAAGTTATTGCGGATTTTCGAGAGTTTCCCTCGATTTATCTGGGATCCCATCATCAGATCCTGGTTTCCTTATCATGGTACTAAACTAGGGATATCCCCTTTTCAACAAAAAAAGAATTATCAAAATCGGTACATCCAGTAGAAAGTTATGCGGTATAATACAACATAGGTCGACGAAAAAAGCGTCAAGTAAAAACGCATTATTAGATATAACTCGAAAAGTAGTTGTTAGATTTCAAATAAATTTAAATGGGACCAATTGGCACACACCACCTTTCGATTAAAACAAAATTTGTCGAAATCGGTCTACGTGGTCAAAAGTTCTGATGTAACATACATAAAAATAAAAAAAATACAGTCGAATTGAGAACCTCCTCCTTTTTTGGAAGTCGGTTAAAAACGATAAAAAGCGACAACACGAAATCCTTTATAATATGACTTACTATGCAATATTAGTTAGACGTAGAATATAATATCGGTGTTAGACGCTCAAATCGATTCGCATTAGCTTGAAAACGTGACAAAGAATGCTTGAAATAATATAATATAGAAATATTCATAATTTCTAGGGACTTAATAGCTCGAGGGATTAACGCGTAGTCAGGTTGACACGAATTTAAATAATTGGATTTAGAGTTTCTTATTAATGGCTTTACTGTACTGTGTGGCTACGGTACTACAGAATATGGCCACCCCCTCTCTTCCCGTGGGTGTCGTAAGAGGCGACTAAGAGATAACACAGTTCCGCTACCACCTTGGAACTTAAAAAGCCGACCGGTGGCGAGATAACCATCCAACTGCTGGCTTTGAAATACACAGGCCGAAGACGGGCAGCAGCGTCTTCAGTGCGACCAAGCCAGCCCTAAGGTCACCAACCCGCCTGCCCAGCGTGGTGACTATGGGCAAAACACATGAGTTCACGTTGTTTTTGGCGTGAACTTGTGGAGGCCTATGTCCAGCAGTGGACTGTATAGGCTGTAATGATTAATGGCTTTAGCAATTCTGGGTTTTACGCAGTACATGTGGCTATTATTGTTATAAAATATGTAAATAATAAAAAGACTTACTCTTGAGTTTCCAGCCGGTTCTTCTTAGCAAATCTACATTTTGAATTGTGGTTGAAAAGTGATTTTAAAACATACTTAAAAAGTGTGTTTACTGATACGCAGTAGTATGAATGTAAGAAGTTATACTTCATTGGCTAGGTAACTTCATGTTGCTAATTTCTTCGTTGACTAGCTAACTTCATGGTGACATTCTATTAACTATTGTTAATATTATTATATATTGTTTAGTTAGTAGTTAGTGTTTGTTAGTTTAGCTTTTTGATCAGAACAAATAACTTAAATAATATATGTAATTTAAAGATAATAACATAGATTATTCAACACTGTCATAGTGTATCCTAAATAATAAATTTCATCATGAATGTATTAATAATAATAGAAATAAAAAATGTTTTAGCTGTCTGTCATTTATGTGTCTAGCTTTTTATCGACTCATCGCCATCGCAGTTCGTAGACTCCGGATATTTGGGTGTTTTCCAAAGAAAAGTTAACGGATATCCTGCTACGGTTGTCTTGGTTCTCATATCGATGTTTATAAGAATCTTTATTATATATTATTAATCTTTATTATATCGATAAGAATTTTATTATTATTATTTTATATATATTTTGTATCTTCGCTTTGTTTGATCTTATACACATGCCCTGATTCTAGTTTAAACTATTAGATACCCTATGAATTTGGGGATTACGGCTCTACGACCCTTAAATAAGACCCTTAATGATACCCTTCTCAAGTGATTCTTATTACTTCTTGAGATAATCTTGTTTTTTGGGATCTATTTTACTAGTTGTGGATAACGCTATTTGACGGATAGTGCTATCAAACAGATAAACGTTTTTGATGTATTAATCTATTTTACCATCGAATTCTACTATATTTATGAGATATTTCTGTGCGCAAATACGCATTTAAAACTTAGAATTTATTAGTTGAGGTGAAACAAGTCCTATTAGCCTATTTTATTTCCTGCTGCTAAAGTTTAATCGTAACTTGTTTGTAGTATAACCTTTATCCAGAAATGGTAAAACAGTAGTGTTATGAACAAGTTGTTAGCTGACAATTCAATGTTAATTTTCGATTTTAAAAGCGTTCGTAGTTTGTGGCTTCTATGAAACTCTACGTAATCATTTATACATATTTTTAAGATAACAAAAAATCTTTGTACGTTTTCAGTTTGAAATAGGTGATCTTTGTTGATCTTAATGTTAAATCAGATTAGTATTCATAATATACATATATCAGTTTTTACCGTTTTATATTAAAACTTAAAGGTTTATTTCTAGTAAATATTTGCGTAAACTTGTCACAGGAACCTATCGACGTTTTCACATCACTAGAGCGAAGGCTCTATTGTGGAGCTTATAAGCAAAGATTCAGACTGATTAAGTGCGTGGATTCCTGCCAAATATTTTCATTACTGTGCACTTACAGCGACGGTTCAACGACCTGGTACAGCGCGCCCTTCACGGACTTGACTAGTATGTTGAAAGTGATATAAATTAGACATATTTGTTGTATTGGGACAAATAATTATAATTAGATATGGATAGATCTGCATGGTTATAACCGTATAAACTTTTGACGCTTCTTTTGTACCACCAGAATGGAAAATAAACGTAGGTTGCGTCTAATAGTTAATGATTAGGTACCGTAGCCTACGGACGATTTCACAATCAGGAGTATTACAAGCGTGTTGTCAACCCTACCTCTGCCGTAAAAACATTATAATCTTAACTTCTCTGATTGCGTCACTTATTACAGGAACATTATCTCATTTCAGAGAACAAATTTTACTTGGTTTTAATCTCGTATGAGGATTGAAGTATCCCTCAGTCGAACTGACATGAGATATAACAATGTGTCTAGAAAAAAATGTCGTACGACTTAACATACCACTTCTATAAAGATTTATTATCTCAGTAAACCTTTTTGTATGATTTTTGTAGAACTATTTATGACAATGTTTTTTACTATGACGATATGTCTTCCCTCGTAACTTTACTAGCGAGAGCCCTCAGTTATTCCTGCCTATTTAAAGATTGTTTAACATAACTGCTGACCTCGACCTTGTCGGTAACGAAACTGAGAATCCTTTATAATTTCTAACAAAATTCGGACATAAGAAACCGTTAACGTACATCGAAGAAGTATTTTATAGCAGTTTAAGTTCAAACTACACATATAACTTATTGTGAAAATTTTAAGCCTTCTGCAAAAAAAATTTGAGTTAGAGCATAGCAGGAGGATGGGGAGGGTCAGGAGTAGGGTTAAGGGTTGGCAACGTGCCTGCGATATTTCTGGTGTTGCTGGCGTCTAATAGTTTCGGTAACCGTTTACTATCAGGTTTACCCTACGCTTGCTTGCCGACCTAGTCGTATAAAAAATTGTCCCAAAGAAATACAGATGAAAGAACAGACATCACTATATAAGAGTCCTGTTTGCAACTATAACTTTGGCACACTGAAGTCTGGTATTTAGTAAATAAATAAATATCTACACAATACACACACGGTCGTCTGTTCCTAAAGTAAGCAACTTAATGCTTGTGTTATAGGTAACAGACGACTGGTATACACATACACACTACTACATATATTTTTTTTTTGATAAACATACTTATAAATAATACATATATGCATATATAAATAAATATTTATATTACACCCAGACTCTGGGTGTGAATCGAACCCACAACCCTCGGAGCAGAAAGTACTCACAGGGTCACTACAAACTGCGCCAACGGGCTAGTCGAATTGTTGTTAGAAAAAGCACAAAAACTCCTATAATGATTATTTTTATTTCTAATCACATGAAAAGGCTTACAATATTTTAACATAAAGAAATTAAGCAGAACCTTTTTGAAAATATGATAATTTTTGTCATGTTATTGTTTTTATAATAATATTATTACGTAGCTGTCGCTTGTATCGGGGCGGGAACTAGAGATAGCACAGATAAAAATACATTGTCATTACAGATTGAAAAAAAACTATTTGATTTGTTTTTTTTTTATATCTAAAAATTTTAATTACAATTTGTAACACCTAAACTTAATCTTTTTAACCGCTATAAAGAAAGGAGGTGGTTCTAAATTCGACTGTATTTTTTTAAATAAAATAAATTGCATGTTGTTAGGTTAGTACCTAAGTCTATATTTAAATAAAAATTCTAAATTTATATACACATAAGTCTGCGAGGATTTATGTTCATACGATTACATAATGAACGCTAGATCATCTTATGGTAATATTCTTAAATATTTATGGCGGTTGAGCGTCTGCCAAGTTATGGAGAGCTTATTCCTTATGTAACATTTAACGCATACTAATATCGTTAGTCTTTAAATAGTTCCGTCTGTCTGTCTATTGTATTTGGCGTAGCATCATTATCTTAATCAAATTCTTGCAAATTGTAACCTGAGCTATTATCACTAAATTAATTTTAACTGAGGTAGAGCACAGCAGAAAATGTCCTGGTCAAAAACTGAAGCAGCCCAGCTGGGGAAGTGCTTCGAACATACAGAAGATCACAGCTAAATCACACTTTCAAGAATTGTTCTGTTCCTGTGATGAGTAAGGTGACCAGCGCTCATCGGGTGATCCTTAGATACGCTTGTTTGTCGATTTAGTACCTAGCTGTATATAAAAAAAAAATAAAAAATAAAAATAACTGGCCCGTTGGAGCCGTCGAAAGTGACCCTGCTAATACTCCAGGTTGTGGTATAGTTCCCGCACCGAGTCTGGGTGTAATATTTATATGTAATTTGTATGTATTTTAAATAACACATATGACTACATAAGTTGGTTGTTACCTTTAATACAGACATTATAAGTTAAGTTCTTATGTTATTAGTTAGGAACATAAACTATTTGTCCTTTAAATGTATTTATTATTTGTTTATTCATAATAAAAAAAGCGCATCTGTAAAAGAAAATACCTATTGAATATAAAACTTTTGACAACAGAAGTTTGACAACTTATTCAAATACAGTTATTAAATTACACTAAGAAATGTCATCTATAACCGTATTGTGGAAACTATATAATAGGTATACCTATTCAAATGTCATATTAAACCTTTTTTTAAATAAAAAAGTGCGTGGGTACAAAGTACACATGTCAGAAGTTAAACTTCTTTGTCAAATTAATTTTTAAGTCTGACAAAAACGTTGCCGTTTCATCAAAACGTTGCCGTTAAATCCATAAAAAAATTCCCTCATGCGTCTAGAGAAGTTTCACTTCAATAAGAATATAAAACCTTTTCTAGTAGTCTTCAAAAGCACTTTTAAATTGTCATTTAATATATAAAACCAACCTTTTCTGACTTATTTCTATAGTACAGTGTACGAGTCGTTTAGCACATTACGTCATTATCGAGAGCAATCACGGTAAACCACAAGTTTTATAAAAAAAAATCCGTGTCACTGTGAAACAGTCGAGTTGAACGTCCGCTAGTGGGCGTTCCGTTTGGTCCGGCGAAATTTTCTTACTTATTGCATGCGATTTTAAAAATTTCTTAAATTTAAGTCTATTATAAGCTCTTGATTGTGATTTATGTTCAATATTACGATTATTTCATTGACTGTGTTTTTTATTGGGTTGTTATTTGTGAATGATGTTACTTGTAGAATAGATTATATATGGATAGATTTGAGATTATTTACTTTTGTTCCTGCCTACGTATTGACACGATATGTGTTATGATATATTTTATAATGAAATAGAATTAAAGAAACAGGCTATAAAAGAACACTTTATGACCCCTAGGATAGTATTGACTGTGCAGTAAAACAGGTGAAGCGCATGGCGTTTATTCTGGTTTTAAAATTTTCTGCTCGAAGTAAAGTCCCTACAACTAAATTAGTTTTTAAAATATGTCATTTATTTCTTTATAAGAAAAACTGAAATAAATTTGGATAAAGGTATTTTAACCATAAATACGTTTTTTTTAAATCGGTAAACAACATCAGAAGTATTGCAAGTGCGTTACCGACCTTACCCTCAATTCTTACAGGAGCTCCAGTCACCTTACTTACCAGCAGGAACACAACACTGCTTGAAAGCAGTATTATTTAGCTGGCATTTATGTAAGGTCGAGGTACTTCTCCAGTCGGGCTGCTTCAGATTTTGAGCAGGATATTTCCTGCTGTGCCCTACCTCAGTTAATATTTATTTACAAAAGTCATTCACAAAATTTCAACCCATTTTTACAAGCATCTTTTTTCTTATAATAACTAAAAATTGACTTTTGTCTATTAATCCCTGATAAAAAATTATAACATTATTTATGATGATAAAATTAAATACACCATAACTCAAGCTATCACTAAATAAATAAATTAAACACCTTTCACGCCTTAGAGGTAAACCCAAAAACCGAACCCTTAAAAACAATTAATTAATGATTCTTAAGACACGTTCTCAACAACCCTTTATAAGAGGGTGCTTAAATGTTCATAAAATAAATAAGAACTTCGCTTTTGTATCTTCGGAACATGACATATATGTAATAATATTATAAAATTGTTTATATGTTTGTTTAAAACATTAACGTTAGGACACTATGTTTTTTAAACAAGTTACAGGCTATAAAACATCAAGCTATGACAAATAAAAGATATAATTGTTTACTTCTTATGTCATACCGTCTTTATAAAGTTTCTTAACAAAAAAAAAGGAAATAACGAAATTTAACGACACATTAAATATTCAAAGACAATTCCATCCATTAAAATTTTGTTATCTAAGAAACATATCTTAAACTTATATCTCATTATAAAACCGTCGCTAAACATAAAACCAACAAAGGTTTTATACCATGATTACTTTTTCATAGGCCATAAACAAAGACGGCGTCTTTTATTTAAAAAAAAAAAATTAAACAAAAAAAAAAAAAAAAAGCGCGCGCATATGCAGCGCGCTGTTTAAATTTCGAATCGGATGCGAAAAAAATTGAACGCAATGTGCATGTAGCACGCGCGACGCCATATGCGAGGCACAGATAAAAAATATTTTTTTCATTATGTCAAAAGCGTAGTATTTTTTTTTACTCATCAAACACCCAACGGAGATAAGAGGGAAAAAATTGTAACATAAGCATAATATTAGTTGACGGCAGTAAGTTAAATAAAAACTTAACACAAAAACTGCTCATTTTGAGGTTAAATAGACGCTTTTGAAGGCGCTTGCGTAGGGCTGTCGATAAGGGCTATGACTCGGTGCAATGTTGTTCTAGTTATCAATTCTATACTTGTTTTTGCTTTTATTTCGTAACTTTATTCATTAACTAAATACAAATAATGTTAAACACCTTTGGAATTTGGAATGCAAAGATATAGATGAGGACTGATAACGTCTGCGCTTTTTAAAAAATTGATGAGAGGAATTAATGTATTATTATTTACTAAAACCCTTTTTTAGTCATTCCATAAATTTAATAACTTAATCAAAAAGTTTTTTGTTGTTAAAACAGTAATCATCATCATCATTACAGCCTATACAGTCCACTGCTGGACATAGGCCTCCACTAGTTTACGTCAAAAATAACGTAAACTCATGTGTTTTGCCCATAGTCACCACGCTGGGCAGGCGGGTTGGTGACCGCAGTACTGGCTTTGTCGCACCGAAGACGCTGCTGCCCGTCTTCGGCCTAGCAGTTAGATGATTGCCACGCCGGCCGTCAGTCGGTTTTTATAATTTCCAACGTGGAGTGGTACTGTGTTATCTTTTAGTCGTCTTTTACAACACCCACGGGATGAGAGGGGATGGCTATATTCTTTTAATTCCGTAGCCACACAGCATACTTTTTTATATGATATAATTTTATTTCGTAGTTATAAAGTTATAATTAGTGTCTACCGAGAAAAATATTTCTATGGCGATTCCCACACATTTTTTATTTTTAGTTAAGGACAAAATTATTTTTATTTAGATTTAAAATTGTGAATTCATTTTTAAAATATGGATTTTTAAGCATTTTGGTTATTAAAAGAAAACACATTTCTTATGCATAATTAAGCTTTCATAAGTAGTCAAAAAGATAATTATTCTAGTACCTAAATGGTATATTGTATTATTTACAAATCATAATCAAAAATATCTTTATTTAAATAGACTTCCAGAGCACTTTCGAATCGACATCTTACAAATTAAAATCTTAATTATCGTTAAAAGTGAAGCTACCGCCGATTATAAATGTGGAATCTAGACTATCAGATCGGCAATAAATTCCGCAGTTGCAAATTTAATTAATGGTACGTTTTATTATTTTAAGATGATTTCGCGTCAACCCTGGCTACCGCGCGGGCGCACGACATCTGTCGCTCAGTGAAATTTGTTCGTCACTAGCGCGGATTGAACCCGTGTCATTTATTATAAGATAATAATTAATAATTACATTTATATAGATAAGGATATTTGAATACTATAATAAATAATGTATTATATACGACTAGACATACATCCTGGTTTCACCTGATAAATTATATATACGTATAAGTACGATTTAGGCGCATCCCTCCTCCTTACGTGAGATTAACGTCAAAAATATTTTAAACAATTCTCCTTTTTTAAATTCTTTTGAACTTACTGATTTAATAGAATTGTTTTAGAGGGGAAAATTAACAATCAAAATATTTTTTTAATATCTGGAAGATTTTACATTTTTTGAAGTTGAGGCGAAATTTTCGAATTACCCCCCCCCCCCCCCCGTTTAAATGATATTTGGTGAGATTTCATTGGACACCTCCCCCCCATGCTGAGCTCACGTAATTAATGGATGTCCCCTAAGGTATGAAGTGACATACTGACAACAAGTAATGTCGGTAGGTACTGCATGTTACTTCAAGAAAAAAATAATTACTTTTATGTAGGTTCATTAAATCCGACTACTTTTAGCTTTATAAACTAGAAGCATTTGGTTTTCAAAATATAAAAGTGTTCGAAATTACAAAACTGTTGATACATAGAATGCTTTCGGCAATCATTTTTTAACTCAATTGATTTAAAAAAAAAACTTTTGGGTGTCTTCACGCCTATTCAATGTAGTCTAATTTATAATAATTATAAAACTATGTAACAAGTTCAATTCTGATGAGTGTCGTAAGAGACGACTAAGGGATAGCACAGTTCTAATACCACCTTGGAAATTATAAAGCCGACCGATGGCGGGATAACCATCCAACATGCTGGCTTTGAAATACAAATTTGAAATACTGGCGACAAATGACTATGGGCTGACCAGTTCTGCGGTCACAAACACGCCTGCCCAGCGTTGTGCCTATGGGCAACACACATGAGTTTGTTCCAAGTTTGGGGCGAACTTCTGGAGGCCTATGTCCAGCAGTGGATTGCAATAGGATGAAATGATGATGATGATGAAGTCCAATTCTGCTTTATTTACTTAAAGCTATTTTGAAAATTCTTTGGAGGACAGACAATAACAACAATAGATATTTTCACTTTTGTCTCGATTACAATTCAGCCTGTAACATCCCACTACTGGGCATGGGCATCTTTCTCCATGTAAGAGAAGGATCAAAGCCTAATCCACCACGCTGCTCCACTGCGAGTTGGCGGATGGCGGATGGCGGAGAACATATGTTCTACTATGGTAACGATCACTAATCAGCTGTTCTCCGAGGTACGGTGGGACTCACGAGGACAGACATCCAAACCGGAAGGGAATATTTATAAATACAAATATCCATTTCGAGCGTGAATCGAACCCGCAAACCGCCGTCGTGTAGGCGCAGACGTGGCACACGCACCACTACACTAGAACGGTGAATCTGTCTCTGTATTTTTTGTCAACGCATCGCCTCAAAAACTATTTAAATAAATGAATTCAATCTACGTCACAGGACACAGTTAGTTTACACACTTACAGTTTACTTTTTATTCCAAAACCCTGTCCAGTTCTCTCGATAGAGTTAAATTTGTATTCATAATAATAGGTACCTTTTAGTAATTTAATAAAACGAAATACAGGCGAAACAGCGGTTTAGAGTTAGTAATACGTAAATAATGAATCAATTCGTCACCATCTCTACAGCAGGTGGCGAGCATTTGAATAATAAAAAACGTAGTTGTACGTTCTAAGCAAAAAATACTAAACCCTTAGAAAATTGTTGTATCTAGAAAAAATAAATAAACGTTGGTAGTTTTTATTACTGATACCGTCTGTGGTACTTATAATTATGAAAGCTTTATAATACAAGCTATTTCTAGGCTATAGGTAGGAATACCAAATATAATACAAAATATAAGTCAAAAAATAAGAACATTATAGTTCGTTTCACCAGTTTTGGTACCACTCACGTTCGTCTAACCAGTAACTATTTGACGAATGACGATATCCAACAGATAATTTTTTTATAGATTATCCTTTTTCACTATCGAATTCCACTGTATTTATATTGTATTCGCAAATATGAATCTTTAACTTGTAGTTTATTATTGAGGTTAAACAGGTCTAATAGAGTATTCTAAGTAAATTCATAACTTATTTGCAGGATAAGCTCTATCAACAATTGGTGTAACAGGCCCTAAGTTCAGTAAACCTATCTTTATGTACTATATCGGTATGGCTCATTATCAGTGTATAGAACACTGAATCATTATTTCTTTATTTTGATGACTTGAAAACAAAAATTACACAATATTTTAAATAAACCTAAATACGAATTAGCGTGAAAAACTATTAAGTTCGACTAGCAACACAATATATAGATAAAATCACTTTATCCATACAAAGGTGACAAAAGCTACGTTTCACACTGCAGTGAGCGCTGTGCCGCGTTTGTGGAACTGTTCTAAATATAGCAGTCCATTCATAACATAAGAGTTATCAATGGACATACAGTCACGTGACTTAAATCCATCTATATCTATGCTAATATTATTTGTAAATTTTTCCGTAGATTTCTCCATATCCGAAATTATTTCACTAGTAAAGCTTATGACTAGCTGTGCCCGCGACTTCGTCGGCGTGGAATTTAACAAAAAAGTTATTGTTAAGTTCGCAGAGTTATAAAATAAATAAATTTCTCAAATAAAAGTAGCCTAAGTTAATCCTTACTACACCAGCTATCTGCCAGTGAAAGTTCCGTCAAAATCGGTCCAGCAGTTTCAAAGATTAGCCGAAATAAACAGACAAACAGGTGGACAGACAAAAATTATAAAAAATGTTATTTTGGTATATATACCGTGTATACATCCATATGCATTTAGTAAAATGCGGTTATTTACATTATTTATTTAGATTACGCGCGGTTATTACGCGCGCGTTATTTTAAAATTAAACAGTTAAAACAAACACTCACATTATATTTATTTGTTTAGATAATGAGTGTCATATGCGAAATTTCAATTCTGATAATATTTAAAAAAAAGTTAGTTTAGTTCCATACTTTAATGTAGATAATTAAAAATTCAACGATAAACTGTTACGCAGTTTGGCAACTTAAAAAAATATGTGTTCGGTCCAAAATAAAAATAAAAAATATTTATTTAGAGAAAGTTGGATTACTTGTTGACGACTATAGGATATAAAATATCAGTTAATAATACATTAACATAAATATATAAAGGGCCTGTACCACCAATTGTTGATAAAGGTTATCCTGTAAATAAGCTACGATTAGATTTAGCAGCAGCAAGGGACCTGTTCACCTTAATTATACAAGTTTCTGATTTATATTTGCGAACTGATATCTAATAAATGTAGTGGAATTCGATTGTGAAAAAGATTAATAATACATCAAAAACTTTCATCTCGTGGATATCGTCATCTATTAAATAGCGTTATCTATAACTTGTGAAACAGGACACAAAACGCTAGAACCACTATCTAGTAGGTATAATGATGCCGCTATTTGAATGTTAAGTTTTTATATCTATAGGATTTACAGTTATTTTATTTTGGGTTGAATAATTGTGGGTAGCGTTTGTTAATAAAATATAATTATAAATATTTGAATTTTTATAATAAAGAAATTGTGTAGCATTATCTAATATTATTATTATTATTTTATTTTATGATTCCTCATAATTGATTAAGTAATTTGTAACTTTTAAGTGTTTTTATTAAGAAGAAATTACGTTTAATTATACTTAGAATTGTACCTAGTGTTTGATGAGGTTCTTACGTCAAATAATTAAACATTTCATTTGAAACCTGTTATTATTAAATTTGAAATTTTCGTCTAAAAAGACAATGACCGCTTAATTACATATTTATTGTTCCGAGAAATTATTTAATAATTAAATATTTCATACAATTGATAGTTAAGATAAAACATTATGTTTTTCGTCATTATTGTATAAATTCATAACAGTTGACGTTAATTTCGTAATCAGCACCTGCGGGGTTATCCATTAATTACTGGACAAAATTGAGTGACCGGTATTGAGTTAATTCCTCTTTTTTTAAGTCGGTTAAAAAAGATTTAAATGTTCATTTAGGTATCGCACGCGTTTTCGATAAATTAAACGGTCAAACAGAAGCCGGCGAACGCCATCGAGGTACGGCATTACGCACGCAATTAAAAGACAGGTAAGTGATTACTCTGGGTAATCGTAAAAAATGCCACGTAGGCCTTGTCCGGAACGTGATGCGAGCACAATAACTATGCCGTGTTCGCTTTTACGACGCACATTATTCTATGAATAATAACACTACCTGCGGAGTTCCCACGCCCAAATAGTAGATAAAAAAAATCAAAAAATGAAGAACAAAAATGATTTTCACACCTTCGCGGAAAGGTCTTAGGTTGCTTTTATTATGAATGTAAAATAATAATGGACGCATCAACTTTCTTTACTTTTGTTGTTTACTAACGAAACACATAGCGTCATCTCTTGTGGAAATGTTGAAACTTGCATTAGCGCCATCTCTTCAGGTTATTGAGAACTATGTAGAACTCACCAAATATTATCACGCAAAGCGCCATCTAGTACTTTTTTTCAAAACTACGTAGTTTCATTTTATGTTAAACTTTAATATGTTTCGGGAGATAGCAGTACATGTACACATTAAATTTTAGATTAAAGAAAGTTTTTGATAAAAGCAACGGATATAATAATACTTACTTACCTTAAAATAATAAATTATTTCTCTGAAGATTTATAAAGAACTTTTTATATTTTGTTATGTAAAATATACTTTTTCAATTTATTACACATCTTTAACCGTCAAGAGCAGCAGGGAAAATAAATATAAACAAATCTTCTGTAACGTACAACAAATTTAGTAGATATTGTGATGTATCTGATCATTTACACTTTATAATGTTTGCGGTTTTACACGTTTTCTCTTAAATTGCAACACGAGAAAGTATTTACTAAACACTAGATTTAAACTTATTATTTATTAAGAGGTAAATAACAAATCAGTTATGACAGTAAATAAGTACTTACTAAAAGAAAAAGTAAAAGCTGTTTTTGAGTAACTTTTTACACAAGAATAATAATCAAACATCATTTTATTTTTTTATTTTTTTTAAAAAAATATTTTTTGATAGATATTAAGAATTGATATTTTAAATTTTTCTTTACAATTTGTTTATTACAATTTATTAATTCTATTGTATATTTTGCCACGTGGACATTGTTTTTGATTTTACTGTTCTTTATTAAAAAGTCGTTGGAGATGTCAAAGGTTCTATAATTTCTTCACCTTTAAATAGCTCATTCGTTAAACTGCGTTTAAATCGAAATATACTTCACAATATGTACTGTAGTTGTAATCATAGGTGCAATGTATAATATAAATTGAATACAGGATTAAAAAAATTATAGGTACATTTTTTTTGAACTTAATAAAGAGTTTTAAATGAATTGTAGTGATAAAATTAATAAAATAATAATAAAAAAGTTTTATTAACTATTTACGTACATAAATACTGTTATTAAAACATTGCTTGATAGGTAACTTTCACATTATTTTATTCCCCCTAGTCATAAATCTCGGATTGCAATAAACAACTCAACAGCGCCATCTGCCACAGACGCGTACATATTATTTGTAGCGATAAATCAGAAAAGTGACAACAGATGGCGCTCAAAGTTTTGTAATAATTCAGTGCGGGATGGTTTTGTTTATGAGTTTTCCTGTTAATACAGCAGGTGCTATCGTAAATTATTTGACTTTAGAGTTTTTCTGGAACATTCGAGAAATCGTTGGATTTCCTAAAATATTTATAAAAAAGTTTTTTTTTTTAATCAAATTTCAATAATTTTAATTCTAATTTTTATTAAAATTATAATAATTTCATTATACAAGTAAAGTAATAAGGCACGAAAAACTTGTATAATGTGCGTTTATAAACAGTACAATTTTTTAAAGAAGGTTTATACCTATTACTTTTTTATTACTTAGAAGTTTAGAACCTTAAATTTTGTCTTTTGTGGATTTTTTAAAATATTGTTTTAATATTTAAATATAAAAGTATCAGTCAAATTGGATCAAAAGGCAATGTTTCTCTTTATGCTGATGACACTATTTTGTTCTACTTCAAATTAGACAATTCTCCTGTGAGTCTGTGACATAGACAAGACATATTGCGCTGTGCGCAAAGAGATATAAATAAAATAAATGCTAATAACCATTACATACTAGATAATAATACTTAATACATACTGATAATATACAAACAAAAACATATTTATATAAAAAGTACACTCAAGCCATCCAGTTTCGCATCACTAAGGAATCTTTAAAACATTGTTATATTCATTTGTATACATACTTTATGTAACTACCCCTAATATTTACATTATTTTTGGTTGTACGCAACTGCCCTTTTTATGTTTTAGCTTAAATTTTTTCTTCTGTAAGTTAATTGTGTTATTCTTATCATCATCATCATTACAGCCTATACAGTCCACTGCTGGACATAGGCCTTCACAACTTTACGCTAAAAATAACGTGAACTCATGTGTTTTGCCCATAGTCACGACGCTGGGCAGGCGGGTTGCTGACCGCAGGGCTGGCTTTGTCGCACCGAAGACGCTGCTGCCCGTCTTCGGCCTGTGTATTTCAAAGCCAGCAGTTGGATGGTTATCCCGCCACCGGTCGGCTTTTTTAGGTTCCAGGTGGTAGCGGAACTGTGTTATCCCTTAGTCGCCTCTTACGACACCCACGGGAAGAGAGAAGGTGGATATATTCTTTAGTACCGTAGCCACACAGTACTGTTATTCTTATAACACATAAAAATTTTAAACCTGAATATTTATTAACGTTATTCTTTCAAAATGTAGTCTAAACTTTCGGTCCAAATATTTACGATACATATTTTCGTATAAAATTACACGGCATTAAAAAGTAATTACATTTTATGGGACGGCAGTTAACGAAGGCGGTGTTTTAATGGGAAATTTTATGGCTCATTCAAAACATACGCGTCGAGAAACATCGCCAATGTATGGGGTCGTATTGCATGTTTCAGGTGCACTGTTATTGTATGGATGTACCTATTTGGGTTATTATAGGAGACGTTATTATATTAATTCTCTATTACTCTACTGTACCTTTAAGAATCATTATCAATCGTCTACATTTTGTTACAATGTTTGGACGATGTCATTAAATATAGTTCGGCTAAGGTTTAAAGTATAATGTTAAGAATTCTTTCGAGATAGGTTTGATATGACATACGACTATATCGACTTAATTTATAGTAGATACACGTAGAAGCTTCCAGAGAAAAAAATGATAATTATTACATTACTGATGCTTTTTTTTAAAATACAGTTTAAAGGCTTAGTAAACTCACGGCAGTAGAAACCTCAACGACATAACATGAGTAAGACGTGGTAAACCTAAATCTCATCGTTTGCGTAGTATTCTATATGTCAAAGGGTTAAACAGCCTTTACCAATTAAAAAAATTTAATAAGTAATTCGTACGATTTATTTTTGTGTTACCCATACATGAGGAAATTCAAAACAATTTTTTAATATCATAACAAAAATCGACCGTTCCAGCGGGGGACGAATCTACATCTCCGACTTACCGTGTCGCCACGGTCGATTAGACCGAATATAAAATCATCATATCAAACATTTCGATCTAACGAGTACATCGTTCTATAGCTCAATTGGCTAAAGCACCGACACGGTCAGTCGGAGATGCAGGTTCGATCCCCGCTGGAACGGTCCAATTTGATATGTATGATATTAAAAAATGTAATAAGTAAATTACAAAAATATATAAATATTGTTTATTGTATACCAAAAGTTGTATAGATAGAAATTAAACAAACGAAAGGCAGTGAAAAAGATTATCTGTAAGAAAAAAAGACCGACATTTTCCAAACATTCTTAAGCCTTATTATATCATAATACAAATAGAGAAAATCGTAAAGTTTCAACAGTAACCATATGTACAAGTTATTGTTTTAACGTCTATACGTTCCTGCCCCAGCTGTACCTACGAGTGAGTCTGTTTTATAGCGAACTAACGACCCTTGCATGATACCACCCCTTCATATTTTGAGCCAATTCTATTTTCTTTTTTGGATATTTATATTTTTTGGAAAAGAGAAGTTTGGAAGGAGATTTTGTTGGAAAGGAGATATCCTAAGGGTAGTAGTACCATGATAAGAAAAGCAGGATCTGATGATGAAATCCTTGAGAAGTCTAGGGGAACCCTCGAAAATCGTAGTGACGACTAGTGCGTTTGTTAATTTTTTTCGTCTACTTACGTTGTATTACTTGTCGATATAATTGAAGTCGGTTTTATTTCGTTTGCTAGCAAAGATAAATATTATTTATAATTTAGTTAATCAGTCAGTCAGTCAGTTAAGCCTATCGCAGTCCACTGCTGGACATAGGCCTTGCCAAGTTCGCGCCAGGCACCCCAGTTTTTCGCAATCCTCATCCAGCCACCACCGGCAATCTTATCTTATAATCAGTTTTCATCTATTTTATTTAATCTAATTTTAAAGTGGGTACATACATATTTTATTATCTGTGAAAATTATGCCACACGGCCATGGATCATACAGACTACGTTTTTTAATATTATTTAAATAGTTTTTATCCCAAAAAAGCTACCAGTCTCATTAAATCTTTTTGCATTACACTTACACTACATTATCTTATTATGTATGTGGGTACCTACTCGATAGATTACAACTTTTACTGTCCCATTACCATAAAATTTGTCTTAATCCAGTACAAATAAAATTTCCCACAAATAATTAATAAACTAATAAGCGCTTCACACTTAAGGACGCTATCACATTTTTCTACAAATATCAGTGTTTTTCACGTACCATTTTAATTAATTAGGAGTCACCCTGAGAGGATATCTTGGTTTCAAATGAAAGATAATATATTCATCTCCGAGTGAGACCATAAAAATTCTATAGCCCCATACAAACTTTTCACACAAATACAGTTTAACCATCACAGAAATCGCAAAAAATTAAAAAAAGACGGGTCTGAATTGGAACCATTATAGCCTAAATACACTGCACTAAGAAAAATAAATACACTAAGAAATTGTTGCTTATTTAGTCCTCTATGCGTAGCGCTAGATATTTTATATAAAAATAAATAATATTTCCATTTATGAGAAAAATAAGAAACGCTCTCAAATTTCTTCATACATTTTTTACAAGTGAACCATCGTCGTTCGTCATTCCGCGCCGAAACGCGCTCATGGAAGCACGGCTGTATCGCTTCAGCGCAAGTAATAATTACGTAAAAAATGAGTTTTTTGTGTGTACTGTGCTTGGACGAAATTGATACTTCACAATCGATTGTCTTTGCTATGCATCTGGTTTATATATAATAATCAATAATAATAAGTAATCTTTACAATTTGTCTTCTTTTCAACCGACTTCAAAAAAGGAGGAGGTTACTCAATTCGACCGTATATATATATATTTTTTTTTAATGTATGTCGGAGATAACTTTTTCGTTTATGAACCGATTTTGATCATTCTTTTTTTGTTGGAAAGGAGATATCTCTAGTTTGGTACTATGATAAGGAAACTAGGATCTGATGATGGGATCCCAGAGAAATCGAGGGAAACTTTCAAACATCGTACGGGTGACTAGTAAATTTAATCATGTTTTCATTAAGTACTATAAAGCACTTCTATTTAATAAAGGTCTGGAGTCGATCTGATTGATGATGGAGAAGAAAGATAGTCGAGGGAACTCTTCAACAATTTATAGCAATTACCTGCTTTTTGATCTTAATTCGTTTCTATTGATGAGAACTTTGCACCTGTATTAGTTATAAGTGCCATTACAGTCTGATAATGGAGACAAAAGATAGTCGAGGGAACTCTTTAACGATTTATAGCAATTACCTGCTGTTTGAACTTTGCACCTATATGAGTTACAAGTGCCATTACAGTCTGATGATGGAGACGAAAGATATTCGAGGAATTACCTGCTGTGTGGTCATCTGTGTCACAGGACCAGGTTTGATGATGGAGCCCATAAACACTCGAGGGAATTTCTCAACAATTTACAGGAGTTGACCTTTTGCTGTTTGACGACCGCTTTGATATAATGGTGCATGTGCCGCGTCGGCGGCGCCTAAACACTGACGGTCGCGGGTTCAATTCCCGCTTGGAGTGGATATTTATGTTTATACAAATATTTATTTTCAGTCTAGTTGTTAATCCTTGTGGTTCTCCCAACCTAGCCTCGGAGAACACGCTAGGCTGTCAGTCCCGGTTGTTATTACGTGCACCTGATAGCGAACTTTACTCATAGTATGTCGACGCGTTAGCGCAGCGGTCACAGCACTGGCTGTTGCGCTGGCGTTAGTGGGTTCAATCTCCGCGCAGGACAGACATTTGTATTGGCCATATAAGATGTTTGTCATGATCTGGGTGTTTGTGCTTGTGTATTGTGTATGTTTCCGGACCCCCGACACAAGAGAAAAAGCGTCCTTGTTAGGTCTACCCATCACTAAAAATTGTAAAATAAAATAATTTTTAACAAAAAAAAACCGACTTCTAACAGGAAACTAAAAAGTGAAAAATAAACTTACTTAGTACAAAGTAATTCGTATTTTGATTTAGTTAATCAGAAATGATTAAATAAATATTTTATAATATTGAAGAAGTTTCCTGTTTGAAGTCGGTTTTTTTTTGTTAAAAATTATTTTATTTTAAATTTACATTCATCATCATCATCATTGTTCCGTTTGCAGAGTTATAAAATAAATAAATTTCTAAAATAGAAGCAGCCTATGTTACTCCTTATTGCATAAGATATATCCCAGTGAAAGTACCGTCAAAATCGGTCCACCCGTTTCAGAGATTAGCCGGAACATACCGACAGACAGACAGACAAAAATTGGAAAAATGTTATTTTGGTATATGGACCGTGTATACATCCGTACGCATTTAGTAAAAAGCAGTATTTTAATATAACTAAAGGACACTCCAATTTTATTTATTTGTATAGATTGTTTACGTAAAATATGTTATGTTTATATTATTATAATGTTAAAACTATAATAATATAACTTAAAATTGTATGTGATTTTGAATCATAAAAATAAGCGTATTATTATCTATTATATTTTATTGTATAGTACGACGAACGAGTAGTAGATACCCTGACGCCTTAAGACATCGTCATAAACAGAGTAGGGGAGAGGTTCCGTGAATTGTAGGTACTTAGTAACAGTTACCAAGTTCGACTTTAAACTTACAACTAAATTTACTAATCAATACCAGTAAAATTAAAAATTAATACTTTCAAGTACCTAGATTAGTTACGTCGGTACAAAATCGAGCAGATAGCGGTATCAATGTGTGCGTACGCGTAATGTTATTGTGTTGCGATTTAAATACCTAAACTTGAGCGAGTGAAAAATGTGATAGCGTCCTTAAGAGCCCCAGTAGGATTTACTCCTGTGTCGGGGATCCGAAAACACACACAATACACAAGCACAACGCCCAGATCTCGACAAACATCTATATGGTCGATACAAATGTCTGTCGTGAGCGGAAATCGAATCCGCGAATGCCAGTGCTATGACCGCTGCGCCAACGCGTCGTCGGACGCGCAATAATCAACCCAACATGAATGAAAACGTGAAATATTGTATACATTAATAATTCCAGTAAATTAAATAACGTTAAACAGTAAATACGTCATTAAAACGTAACATTCAAGTACAAGTCATCATCGAAATGGCGCTACGTCGTGTAACTGTTTGAATGTGCGCACCTGTCATTACTTCGGTAATGTCATCAGCTTTTATGTAACCGCATATGATATTTCCTTTCAATTCCATAATACTTTAGTAGCGGTGATAAAAGTACTCATACATAGTATATATAAGTCACTACATAGTATAAAACAAAGTCGCTTCCCGCTGTCTTACGCTTAGATCTTTAAAACTACGCAACGGATTTTGATGCGGCTTTCTTTAGTAAATAGAGTGATTCCAGAGGAAGGTTTATATGTATAATAAACACTGATAGTTTTTCCACCCGTGTGAAGCCTAGGCGGGTCGCTTGTAAATTAAAACAGTAAATAATAAAACTATTAAATAAGATGTAAAGATAAAAGATAATATTAGTTTTTTTTTTAATCTGTAAAAACCTGCAAACTTTTTTACCTTATAAAGGAGAATGGTTAAAGCTTAATACACTTTGCTGCTTCAATACAGGTTGGCGGATAATTTCCCTATCATAAATAATAATCAGGCGCAGTGAGGAGGCCTACAAGGACACGTACTTGGACTGGAAACAAATATTCGTGAAAAACAAATATCTGTGCGAGAGGGAATCGAACCTGTGACCACCAGACCAGTTATCAGAAATATCATTCATTAGGCATCGATCACACTTCCGCATATCATATCTCTGAACTACAGTACGAATTACAGTTAAAAAAAGCGTGTAATTTCTTTATAGATATTTGATATATTTCATAATAAGAGGTTCTTTTGTTTGAGAGTTCAATTTTTTAAGCAGTGAACTGTAACGCAGCGCGCTTTCTTAAACCTTCAATGGATCTGCGTGTCCATTGCCACACGAGGTACATGTAACAATATTTACTGTAAAATAAGAATAATTTGGAGAACAGAAACGAGGAAAGTCTAAGTAATAGATATTGTTTTAAAGGAAGATTCGTTACAGAATTCGTTCTGCTATCGAACTACCGAAAATCGATTTCAACTACATTGGCAAGTACAACGTAGGTAGTCGAAAAAACAATCAATTAAATAGTTATTATTGAAGGTAACTTAAAAAGTACCAACTCATCAGATCTCCATCAACTTGAGAGGTAACATTTGACAAGCACTAGCTTCGATTAAAAAAAAATCATAAAAATCGTTACACCCAGTAAAAAGTTATGAGGTGACACACATAAAATCAACCGAGCTATGGTGCAGCAGGAAATATCCTACTCAAAATATGGAGCAGCCCGACTGGGGTAGTACCTCTTTCTACCTTACAGAAGATCACAGCTAAATGATACTATTTTCAAGCAGTGTCGTGTTCCTGTTGGTGAGCAAGGTGACCAGAGCTCCTGGGTGTAATTGAGGATAGGGTCGGCAACGAGCTTGCGATGCTTTTGGTATTGCAGATGTCTAGAAGCTACGGTAATCGCTTACCATCAGGTGAGACGTATGTTTGTTTGCCGACTTAGTTATAGGTATATATTTAAAAAAAACATCGGTCGAATTGAAATTCTCCCGATTTTTTTGAAGTTGATTTAGAAATATGCAAGAGAAAGAGTCGTACCACTCGTAACATTGAACTATCAAGAGCCTACAAGTCAGTCGACCGCAGCCCCGGGGGATGTTCCACTACATTAAACGCTAATTGTGGGGTGGCAATTATAATGACGATCATAACTGCGCCCGCCGCGGCGTGATCGTCTAGAAAATCGTTCCACTGGATGACGTTGTTTCATTAACTTTAACCAATCATTGAGGAATTGTATATTGCGCCTTTGATTTTTCCGTTAGATTGAATTTTAATGAAAAAGTTTTAATTACCATTTTTGAAATGAATTTAATTAATTATATTGATTCGATAGTATGATTTTGTTTGAGTTATGCTTTTAACTAAAATATATAAAATATACCTTAATTTTGGTGAAAGAAATAGCTATATTATTTTAAATTATGTCACCAATATTCATTTCCTAATTAATTTTATTATTATTAATTATTTTGTAATATTTTATATCATTATTGATTTCATATTTAAATAAAAATACATTTTATAAAATTAAAACAAGTGTGCTTAGACACGTCTGAAGTAAAATTTCTTTAGCTCCTACAGTAATATAAAGAACGTAATTCTCTCTTTCTATCTTCACTAACTTAAATCTCTCTCTCAACTTCCGTTCGCCTCGTCCAATCACACTTTTCGTAACGCTCTCTTCACGCATTTACCAGCTTACTCCAGAAGTCAAGCGTGCGTAAAGAAGGCTACGAAGCTCTAAATAAGATCGTTAAAAGAAATGAAAATAAACAAAACTGAACCTGTTTGAATAATTAACAGAAGTAATAAAAGAAATTAGGGATCAGCATTTTTGAGAAAAACTTTGATAATAAAATGTTATTGAGACGTCGTTATCAACTGCAAGGATATAAGAAAAGGCAGCGCAAACTTAAGACAATATTGTCTTAACTTGAAATAAACAGCATCGTCAATATTATACACAGGAAAGATTTGATTGTTTGTTTGTTTGCATTGAATAGGCTCCGAAACTACGGAACCGATTTGAAAAATTCTTTCATTATTCATATTATATTTAAAAGAAATAGGGAAATATAATTTTTTGAAATATTTATTAAATATCCGTGTGAAGACGGGGCGGGAGGCTAGTTATTAATAAAATAAATTAATTTAGGAATTTAACAAAGAACCCAAACTGTAAAAACACGATAGTGGAATTAGTATTGATTACATTTTAAAGTCATTATTTTTAATTTAACGGATAGATACACATTATTTTTTTTAAAAAACTTCTCGTCACCGTCTTTGCAAACCATCTTTTGTGAGGTGAGGAGTAACGAAAGTTCAATTATTTATCTTCTTAGATATGAATACTTATTTTCTTTTAGAACCCTAGCAAAAAAGATATTTTAAAATAACTTAATTTTACTTGACATCGGTAAAATCATCTTTATTCTTTTGACACCATCGAAAGCCATGTAACAAAATAAATTTAAGTTGAAGAAAATGAACTTTAAAATAGAAATTTTCAAAGATTGTTCTCTAAAGACGAAATAAAAATAAGTATCTGATATAGACGAATGAAAACTAGTGCTTATACTAGTCTATACTACTTCTATAAAACTATCCCTTAAGACTGTCTTTGTTCTTATTATTGTCTTGTCTACAGTCTGCATTTGTTTAAGAAAAATTATTTTAATTCTTACCGTCTGGAAATTTTATAACGACTTTAAGAGCGAGGGTTAAGTTTTGAATCAAATTAATTTGCATCCCTGCAAATTAAAATACTTACCCGTTGGGGAGAGGAAATGCATTAGGCAATCGCCTACAAATTTGTACTAAGCGAAGACTCCAAATGTTCAAATCAATGTTTGTTTGTTGTGCTTCAAAGATTTAAGTGCTAAATTTGTCTCATTTTTTGTATCTTTTTTTCTTTTAAGTTATGATTAAAAAACTAAATAAGAACCATTGTTTTTAATTAATCTCTTGATGCAAGCTTTGTTAATTTTAGACCTCTCAATTAAAATCAATATTTTTAATAGCTTTGATTTGACTTTCGACTTTACAGTTTTTGACATTTGATATAAATATGTTATTAAAATCTCGTTACACCTTGGCTCAGAAATCATAGCATTTTCGATGTAGTCACTTTTTGGGATATTTAAATATATACAAACAAAACATTTTTTATCAAAATGAAACATTAAATAATGGCAAAAACAATACTAACAATATGAATACCTATAACGCCGCGTTGGCGCAACGGTTCAGTCATGGATTGTGCCTGTTGCGCTGGCGGTTGCGGGTTCGATCCCCGCACATGACAAACATTTGTATTGGCCATACAGGTGTTTGCCGTGGTCTGGGTGTTTGTGCAGTCCTTGTGGGTCTCCCCACCGTGCCTCGGAGAGCACGTTAAGCCGTCGGTCCCGGTTGTTATCATGTACACCTGATAGTGATCGTTACTCATAGTAGGGATTATATCCGTCAACCCGCATTGGAGCAGCGTGGTGGATTAAGCTCTGATCCTTCTCCTACATGGGGAAAGAGGTCTATGCCCAGTAGTGGGATATTACAGGCTGAAGCGTATACATTAAAATTATAAAACAAAATAATTCGCTGTTTTAATTTAAAATGAATTCCTTAATTATTTATATGCATGTTTATCGTGTACTTCTGATAGCGATAGTTACTCATAGTAGGGAATATATTCGCCAACCCGCATTGGAGCAGCGTGGTGGATTAAGCTCTGATCCTTCTCCTACATGGGGAAAGAGGCCTATGCCCAGTAGTGGGATATTACAGGCTGAAGCGATAATACCTATAACACGATAAAAACAGAGATATTTTATAGTTAAATTTAAGCTACTTTTCCTATTTAAATGGATATTTTTAAACAAAAACTTTTACTCAATATTACTTACAAAAAACATTCGATAAGTCAATCTGGAGACAGCTCCGCGGGGTTCCCGTTATATATCGCTGAGATCAAGAAAATGGCTTTAATTCCGCTGCTAATAAATCATAGTATGGAGACGGTGTCGAAGTACGAGGATACGTTGATAAGTGGAGCGTAAAGCGAGAGCGATAAGTTTATGTGATGACAGTTTGATAAATTTTTGTTTGGTTTTCTCTACTGAGCTATAATTTTAGGATTTGTTGCGTAAAACAATAATTATTTAGAGTTTTCTGTGGTTTTGTTCTCATTTTTGTAAGTTAAATTGTTTTATGTAATATTAAAAAAAATTAGGTCATATTTTTTGTAGTTTATTCCAGTGACGTTGATTATCAAAATCGTCGTTAGACTGAAAAACAAAACTTTCAATACAGGTCGCGTGAGCTATTGATTTCAAGCACTGTAGTGGTGTGACAACAAACACGCAAAAGGTGTGGTGGAAAAAAGGCGTTTTTTTAAATACTAAAGCTATTTTATTACATTAATAAAACAAAACTGATTCAAATTCACTTAATATTTATTTTTTCACGATATTATAATTATCATAATTTTAGTTTGAACTTGAATTTTAAGAGATAGCGTTATAGCAATAAAATCGCTCTCTCCCGCTTCAGTCGCACCCTTATTTGTATCAAGATAAAGAGAGGTGCTAACACCTGTTTTATAAAGATCGGATTAGCTCGCTCGCATTCAGATGAGATGGTATTAAGCCATTTTTACACTTCATTGCGTCCATTACTTTACCTTGAGTTTTTGTTTTCATTTTCAGTGACAGTCCTATTTAGAGGTAATTTATGTGGTTCTTATGTTAATGGCGTAAGGCTTATCTCATTAGCTATCATTTATTTCTTAAGTGTAATAATTATAATAGGGGTATTTATTTGAGTTTTTATTTCTAAAATCTAACTTTAGTCCTTGACAAATATAGTTTTAAAACTAATTTCTTACTAAACTATTACTGACATTGTGACTGTAGAAACTTACAAAAATCTCCGCGACTTTTCTAAGTAGGTATTACACACAGACAAGGCACCTACATTATTTCCAATCATGATAATATTTTGAATCAGTTACTCACGATATATCAGAATATTGAATGTTAAATACATTTACAACAAATAACGGTAAAAGACAGCAATTAAGAAGTCGTCTAAGAATTAATCGTCGATTACGCGCTAGCGGATAGAGATTCCTAGATCTTTATCTAATTACGAGGACTACTTCCTAATTAGATGTTATCGAAGATCTTACTGCTGACAAATGAATAATTGCTTCTCTCGAAGGCGATCAAAGATAAATTAATTTTCATCTCAATTGATAATTTGTAGAACTGTGACATTTTTTTTTTTTTAATTTTGATGCTTAATTATTTTTTATCTGTATATTTTTTCCGTCCATTTTGATGACAATGTGTCGCTTTTTAACGACAAGACCGCCCTTTGTACCTAATGATATATTGTTTAAAACTTTCTGTGCTATGTAATATATACTATTTTTGTATGTGTGTACTTATATTTGTATGTATGTAATAAGTCAGAGTTATTTAACTTTTCTTACGCTACTAAGTCTTGCACTGTCTACCTCGCTATATGACACTCTCTCATGACCATTGATTGGAAGATATCTCTTGTAGGAATAAGTCCATCTTTTCCATAAATTATGCATGTAATTTTATGTATATTCTATTTTAGTGTACCAATATAATAATATTTTTTGGTGTACAATAAAGTGCATTGTGTTAGTGATTATGAATATATGCACTCACCCTGTCGCAAGGAGCCGGCGCGTGTAGCTGGCGCGCCTGGCCTCTGCCGAGTGCCTCTCGCTTCCTCTGCGCACTGAACAGCCTAAGCTCTTTACGTTCCTCATCAGATAAAGCGTGGCAGTAGCGGACCTGGAATAATAGAGATATTGCTATAAGTTTTTGCTGAGGTAGGGCACAGCAGGAAATTTTCTGCTCAAAATCTGGAGCGGCCCGACTGGGGAAGTACCTCGACCTTACAGAAGATTACAGCTAAACAATACTGCTGTACTGTGCCATGTAAGGTGACTTGTAGAGACATTTAACAAATGAATACTTTGCAGACAACCATTTCATAGTAAACATTCTGTTACCTTAATACGATGTGAGAATTCTGAGAAGAAAAATTATTTAAAGATTGAAATGGCGACAAGTGTTACATTAATGTTGTATCTGTGGTGGTGGGTAAAGATGCGTCACCATTACCTGACCGTGGGATGTCTGCAGTAATCCATCATAATACACAATAACGGTGTCATAAGGTTTCACTTTCAATAAATATGTGAATGAAACTCTTACGTTACAATTTTTTATAAAGTGACAGCTCCACTTCGTGGTGGCGTATTCAGTTCGAACTTACAAATTTTAGGACCACAATTATACAATATCGTTTAGCATTTTGTATGTTTGCGGACAAACGGATAGATAATAAACCAAAAATCTAAAGTAAACTTATTGCTCTCATAGCCTACAATCCGGTTTTCATGAATATTTTTAGTGTATTCTGACGATTCTAGACAGTCTTTAGAACTACTGTTCTGAAGTAAAACTATTGTGAAAAAACGCACGCTGATAATCTTATATACTGATAAATAGACCGGTTTTATTCGTTTATACAGTGAAAACTACTAAACCGATTGGAATAATAATTATACCATAAGATGCAGCGTGTTTCGGAGAACGTTTTAATCTATACGAATATTATAAAGAGGCAAAGTTTCTAACTTTGTTTGTTTGTGGGGGTAATCTTCGCAAATACTGATCCGATCACGAAAATTCTTTTACTAACAGAAAGCTACACTATTCAGGAGTGACATAGGCTATTATTTATTGTGATTGAACGAAAAATTCAGTGAAAAATCTTATATATAAAATTCTCGTGTCACAATTTTACTTACAATACTCCTCCGAAACGGCTGGACTGATTTTTATAAATTTTGTGTGCATATCGGGTAGGTAAAATTAAGAGGGTTTAATAAAATATATCGCAAAACAACGTTTGCGAGGTCAGCTAGTATATTATATATAGGTGATTACTTATTCTGTAAAAAAATATGGACAGACAGAGGTCGCTAGTAAAACAAATATTTTATGTAGTATAAATGGCATGGGCAACTAAAAGCCCGTGGATGTTGTTAATATATTAAAAAAAATATTTCTAGTGTACCAAACATTAAAAGGTTATAATTTTAATGAACGTAGCTTTAATAGTGTTTTTGAATATTGATTTTACAGAGAACATAATTTTATTTTCACCAACAGCCGTTTCCAACAATCAACAATTTCGACACAATTATATCTAATAAGCAAATTCAGAGACAGAATATTGAAACTGGTCGTTTACAGGTTAAAGAAGTTCCATTATGAAAAACCGGCAGGAAATAAATATTATAGGTCCAAGTTACCTTACTAAAGCCTACCTCATTGTCCTGTGGAGGTAGTTGTTGCAACAATTGCTTGAGGCGGTACCGCTCGCCTACGCTGTTCACGTAAGGAACCTTGTCTTCTGGCAGCGCGGAGAAGTACAGGTGCACCTGGAAACATGGGAGTGAGAGATTAGGGGGGTTGTATAAGGGAATAATTTATGCTGGTACCTATACGCTTTTATGATTCGGTCTGTAAGATTCCAATGCTGGGCATAGACCTCTTTCGCCATGTAGGAGAAGAATTTGAACTTAATCCACCACGCTGCTCCACTGCAGTTTGGTGGATATGTTCTTTACTATGAATAATGATGGCTATCAGGTGTTTAGGACAATAACCTTGACCGACAGCTTAACGTGCTCTCCGAAGCACACTGTTGCAATCCAATTATACCAGATATTTAAAAAGGGGCAGATTAGATTCCGATATTGACGAATTTCTTTACTCGACTGCGGCGGATTCCACACGAGGTTATATGTAAAATATTATTTCAGTTATGTTGGTACGAAACTTCTACTAGCGCCAAAGGTTATTGGATCAATTAGCACTCGGGAAAAAGTTTTATTTTATCAGAACATTGTTTCTACACCTAGTATTAATCATTTATGCGTCTTCCCATTATACCTCGTAGAATGCACATAAAACGCTGGTTTCTAATAGTTATTGTGAATGCTTGACAAAGACCGTTTTGGCAGGAAAATGGCCCTTCAATCCTTAGTAGAACAGTGTGTAAAAAGACCTAACAATTTTTCGATATCATCATCATCATTCCAGCCTATCGCAGTCCACTGCTGGACATAGGCCTCCACAAGTTCGCGCCAAAAATGCTTGAGCCCATAGTCACCACGCTGGGCAGGCGGGTTGGTGACCGCAGGGCTGGCTTTTTCGCACCGAAGACGCTGCTGCCCGTCTTCGGCCTGTGTGTTTCAAAGCCAGCGGTCGGCTTCTTAAGTTCCAAAATGGTAGTGGAACTTTGTTATCCCTTAGTCGCCTCTTACGACACCCACGGGAAGAGAGAGGGTGGCTATATTCTTTGGTGACGTAGCCACACAGCACGATGACACATTTTTCGATATAAAAAGATCAAACTCAGTTATAAACGAAGAAATGAAAGTACGTGAATATCGTGGAAAAATTCACTTAAGCTCGACATTTTAAAAGTGAAACATTTTAAGTGCATTTCCCACAAACATGATAATGTGATGGTATTGTTTGTGAGTGTGCGTGCGTATGCATGCGTATGTGTTATCTCATGGTGTTACACTCTTACGTAATTAACATTACGATGCACTCGCGCAAGTTGCATTTGATGTTTATTGTTAAAAAAATTGCTAAATAATTATTTTGTTAGTTCTAAGAGTTATGATTAGATTATTAATAACATGTTAAATGTACTTAGACATAACCATATGTAGTGATGTGTATGTGAGTAATGAGACTTTTTAATTATGAGTGTTTGATCTAATGCTCAGAATTGAGAAACTAATGCAACTTTATTATTTTTGTTTACTTAATTAAATTTATGTTACTTTTTGTGCTGGTGTGCAAAAAAGTGTAAATGAATAAAAATAAATAAATAAATACAAAGATATAGTTGTTTGTCGTACACATGTCTCCATTAAATAGTACCTACCTAAACTAACCGAACCATATCCTGTTTATTTGTTTACCATAATAGCGATACGGTTTGGCCATTTATCAGGTGTTTTATTTTTGTACACATTTGAGACTAGAAATATTTCTCCTTCTGAATACTGAGTGATTATGAATTTGAGTGATTATTATTTGCAATATAGCTTCTTAATGGTATTTAGTATATGTGGTTTAGTTATTGCCTCGAGCCTGTGCCTTGTGTGTAGCTCTATTTGTGTATAGCTTAGAAATTTTATGGAGTACCTATATAGAGCTTATTTTAATAAAAATATTTAACATATGAACACGGCTTTTGTTATAGATAGCAGCCGACTGTTATAAATAAAAAAAAATATTCGATAAACATACGCTTCAGCCTGTAATATCCCACTACTGGGCTTTCCCCATGTAGGAGCTTAATTCACCACGCTGCTCAAATGCGGGTTGGCGGATATATTCCCTACTATGAGTAACAATCGCTATCAGAAGTACACGATAAACATGCATATAAATAATACGTATAAACATAAATACAAATATTACACCTACACTCGAGGTAGGATCGAACCCGCATCTACAACAAACTGCGCCAACGGGCTAGTCAAATGTTTCTCTATAGCTTGTATTCACTCAGAATATTTTTATATAATATCACGTAAAAGAAATATTTAATTCCATCACAAGTAAGTCGACCCCCGTATATTGCATTAACAAGTCGCAACACGTACAGTTTTCATTAGATGCCTTCATTAGTGAGGTGGAGTCGGGACGTTATTGTTCCTATTTATTTCCCTTATACGGAGGATTAGGTGATAAATGTTATATCATTTTCACGTTTTCGTATTTTGATAAACTAGTTAATACGCCTGGTTTTACTCATTTGAAGTTTGAGCTTATAGTCACTTTTTAAACGACTTCTAATAATTGTTTGCTAGCAAACGAAAAAAAATCGACTTCACATCGACAAGTAATACAACGACATTATATCGTAAGTAGACGAAAAAAATTAACAAACGCGCTAGTCGTCATTACGATTTTTGAAGGTTTCCCTCGATCTCACTGGGATGCCATTATCAGATTTTTTTTTATCGCGGTACCACCCTTGATATATCTCATTTCCAACAATAAAAGAATCAGCAAAATCGGTTCATAAACGACGAAGTTATTCGCGAACAGACATTTAAAAAAATGTAAATATACGGTCGAATTGAGAAACCCGATCTTTTTTTGAAGGCGGTTAAAAAGCAGAAGGTGCTTACCTATTTCCAATGTGTATTATTCTATAATTTTCAATGTGAATTAATGTTGTTTTGAATTAAATTATGAAAATATCTAATGTATAATGTGACTGACTATGTGTGTGACTGTAAGAATGGAACTCTGTACCAGCGTCTGTATTTCCGGAAAACTATAACTTGGGGATCTTTAAGTCGCGAGTGAATAGGTTACTTCTAGGTAAGCGTGCTCCATCTTAGGCCGCATTTTCACTTATCATCAGGTAAAATACTGGTCAACCGTAAGCCTATCTATGTATATAAAAAAGTGACTAGATGTGTACCTCATTTTTACTCGCCGTAAGTTGGGTAATATTGGTTACGTAATTATTCGTATATCTGGTCTCTGTAGAGCTACGAGTAGTGTGATATTGTATGGCCTATCAACTTACCAAACATACTTAAATGCATGAAAATCAGCCTGGCGGATTCTCATATCTATAAAAATAAATAAAATTACAGTGTCTGTTTGTAATATTAAAATAACCACTTTTTACTGAATTCATATGTATACACGGTACATATTCCAAAATAACATTTTTTACAATTTTTGTCTGTCTGTCTGTCTGTCTGTTTGTTCCGCCTAATCTCTGAAACGGCTGGACTGATTTTGACGGGACTTTCGCTGGCAGATAGCTAATGTAATAAAGAGTAACTTAGGCTACTTTTATTTAAGAAATTTATTTTAGAGCTCTGCGAACTGAACAGTAATTTTTTTGTTAAATTCCACGCGGACCAAGTCGCGGGCATAGCTAGTCAGCAACGTAAAAGGTATAGAATTTAAGTGTTTTATAGAGTGCTAACTCCTGTGTTATGTTAGGGTCAAATTGTTGTTTGTATATGACAACACAGATCAGAGTTGCAGGTTCAAATATATACAGCTCATTGTTTTTCAAATGTCTATTTGTAATTCATCTCACCCGTCCGCGGGGAGAGCGTGAGGCTATCTACATACTGGTGGTATTCTCAGACGTATACATATTTAACAGTTTTGATGGTATGATCGATGGGACTTCAGATCCTTTACTTAACAACTTTTTTTTGCTTTAGCTGAGGAGGTTTTTGTCCAGTATTGTGATAGATGTATGTTAGTTTTAGTAATATTTAATTAAATTTAACTGTCTAAAGCGGTAGAAAGCGAAGTAATGAGTTTTTTTTTCTAATCGCGCTAAAATTAATACTTTGATTGTTTTGTTTGTAGCTGAGTTCACTTTTCGTGTATTTTATTTTCGAGCTAACTATTAAAATTAGCTTTTTATAATTTAAGAATTTGATGAATTATCTAAAATTTGTTTTTTATGCGTAAAAAAATACCTCGCACAATCAATGAGCCCTAGTAATATAAGTTTCTGGCCCATCGTTGCAATGTAAACGTCACAACGTGAGCAGAGACCGTTACCATTATAGTCAATTAGATAAATAAAAATAATAATACAGAAGTTGGGCACAGCAGGAAATTTCCTGCTCAAAATGTGGAGCAACCCGACTGGGAAAGTACCTCGACCTTACAGAAGACCACAGCTAAATAATACTGCTTTAAAGCAGTGTAATGTTTCTGTGGAGAATAAAGTGGCCAGAGCTTGAGGATGGGGGGGGGGAGTCGGGGTAGGGTTGACAACGCATTTGCGATGCTTCTGGTATTGCAGGCGTATAGACTCAGAGCTCAGGAGCTACGGTTATCGCTTACCATCAGGTGAGCCGTACGATTATTAGCGGTCCTAGTTGTATTTATTAATAATAGTACAGTAAGTTTTGTTTGTTGTAGCCGCTGTTTTATGACTAATTTATTATTCATAGCAGTCATCGATATGCTACAGATTAAAAAGACGAATCAACATAAATTATACGAAAAGAAAGTACATATAAACGGACCGGACACCTAACGTATTGGTTGGTATTTCAATTAGTGCTACAATTTCTTATCCCATAAAGTGTGGCCATCATAATTCTACGTGTCCGTTATGATAAGGGCGGTTGCAGTCGGCATTTTTTATACGACTAGGTCGACAAGCAAGCGTACGACTCACCCGATGGTAAATGGTGGTAAAGATGGTTCTTTGAGGTAGGGCACAGCAGGAATTTCGTGCTCAAAATATGGAGCAGCCCGACTGGGGTAGTACCTCGACCTTACAGAAGATCACAGCTAAATAATACTGTTTTAAAGCAGTATTGTGTTCCTGTTGGTGAGTAAGGTGACCAGAGCTCCTGGGGGGATTAGGGATTGGGTCGGCAACGCGCTTGCGATGCTTCTGATGTTGTAGGTGTCTATAAGCTACGGTAATCGCTTACCATCAGGTGAGCCGTTTGCCGTTTGCCGACCTAGTGACATATAAAAAAAAAAAACAGTTAACGTATCCTGTAGAAGCTTGCAACACCAGAAGCATCGCAAGCGCATTGCCGACCTTACCTCTAACCATCTCCAAGAGTTTTGACCACATTAATTACCACAGGAACACAGCTTGAAAGCATTATTTAGCTGTGATCCTCTGTAAGGTTAAGCTACTTCCCCAGATGAGCTGCTCCAGAATAAGAGTGGGATATATATAACAGTCCAGATAAACTTATCTACATAGGATTCAGCCTGTAACATCCCACTGCTGGGCATAGGCCTCTTTCTCCATGTAGGAGAAGGATTGGAGCTTAATCCACAACGATGCTCCTCTGCGAGTTGGCGGATATGAGTAACGATCCCCTACTATGAGTAACGATCGATATCGGATATTTATGATAAAAAGCGGAACCGACGGCTTAACGTATTTTCCGCACAAGAACAGGTATCTAAACCGGAAAGAAATATTTGTACACTTACAAATATCCATCCCGAGCGGGAATCGAACCCGCAAACCGTTGGTGTTTTAGGCGGCTACTCGCGCCACTACACCAGAGCGGTCGTTTATCTACATAATTGTAGTAAATTAAAGCAAGTGTCCTAAATAGACTTGACTGGCGCGTTGGTAGAGTGACTGTACTTTATAGATTTGATTCCTACCGTGACTTATATTATATATGCATTATTTGTCAAATACAAATAATTGGTTCACGATAGTTGCCTATAACGTTTACTGTATTTTGAATATTGGTTTCTATTTGACTTTGACATAGCTGTCCTCTTTGAATAATTATGATTTTTGCGTTGAATTTATCACTTGTTACTCGTTTTGCTTGAAACTAGAATCAAACGCCCTTTCCTTGTTATTTATAATTTACATAAGTAAGTTTAAATTTTACGATTATCTGTATAAATCAAAAGAAAAAGTTTTATTTAGGCGATAATAAAACGATAAAATTAAAAAAAAGATGCATGACTTTATATTTACGTTTATACCACCATTAAAATAATTTTGGCATTATTTTACTTCAATTGTATTAATTAAATTTTGTTTATTGTGTTTCACTCAAAACTGCGTGTAGCGTTAGTTCTTGTGCAGGTAGCCTTACAACTAACATTATACCATATGTTTATTTCAACACGACGCCGCGACACACGAGGAAACAAGAAAGACAGAAATACTTAATACAAGTATCCATTTTCGTGATACAGAAAACTTCTCGAGGCTATATTAGGTACTAAAATATACTTTTATATTAATATGATTAGGAGTTATATGCGGAGTCAGACTTAGTAGTTACAAATATTGAACTTTTATTTATTTAACAATTTATGTACACTAGTATAGCAATGGAAATAGTTCTTATAAACAATGCTGGTACAAAGTCACTACTTATCCCATGATGGAATCTCTTCCAGTAGTCCTGTCACAGGCAAATTATAAAACAGTCGCAAAATTAGCGCGTACAATTTAAAAATATTGAGAATAAAAATATAATATATAATAAATACATAATTATACAATATATAAATGATTTTTATTAGACTTAAAAAATTATGAGGATCTCAACTTGACTGTATTTTTTTATACTTCAGAACTTTTTACCGCGTGGACCGATTTGGATGTTTTTTTTTATTCGTACGCTGCTGCTTGTCATGTGGTCCTTTTTTTAATTTAAAAATTAACATCTACGGGCTCAAAATGCCCATGCTCATTGTTAAGCATGGATGCATTATTATAATACCACAGGCGATTTTTATTACGACTACAAATCGACAGTCCTGTAACTGCCTAGTAAAATTAGGACGTGGTCCGCCGTCCGTTTTTTTTTCCTTTACAAGTACTGTTTGATGGAAAAGTATACACATCATTCACTCGTAATTTCTGAACCTAATGTGGTTCTATTTATACATGTGGCTAGCAAGCAAGATACGACGTGTAGTTTTTGAGTTACCTCTTATTATGTGTATTGTTACATATTCATTTGTCTGTGTAAAATGAAATAAATACACTTATATTTGAGAGCTACAATTATTTTTGTTAAGCTGAACTCGTCTAAGATTTTCAATAAATAATTGTAATTAATAATTATAATTCCTATTTGTCCCTTTTTGTATTTTTATAATCAGCCATACATTATACTTACAGATTGAGCAATTTTAAAAGAGTCCCTTCGAAAAAATACAGGTGAAAGAAACAACACACTTCATTCAAACAACAATATTATATTTCAAAGTATACACAAAAATATTTTAAAACATTGACTCGCGGCCGCACGGCTATTATTTCGTATTTGAATAATTTCGTCGAAATTCGTCGCAAGGGTAGGGCTGGCAGCCAAATTTAAAAAAAAAATCACAAAGCTTTTAGGACTATGATATTTCGAAACATTTTGAATATCATATCAAAAATTGACCGCTCCAGCGGGGTTCGAACCCGCGTCTCCGACGTCTTGGAGCGGTCAATTTTTGATATGATATTCAAAATGTTTAGAATTCCTAATGTGGGTAACACAAAAATAAAATCTTAGATATGATATTTCGACCAATTTGACTATAACCAGGATACTCTTCAAAATAAAAAATATTTCTATGAATAACTTTGTGCTTTAATTTACCGTGTCCTCTAATTTTGAATGATTTTTTTTTTGATACGAAAATATTTCTAGAAAGTTACAATTCCTTTATACCCGGGTAAATTCGGTTATATCCGGGTGCAGTAGCAGCCCTACGCCCGGGTACTGAGTGCAGCGGTTAAGACGGGAGCGCCCGGGGAGACGTTTTAATTTTTTGCTTCGTTGCCTGCGGGAACTTGGCCTTTATATTTTTACCTTAATTATAAATAACCGAAGAGTTTCGTCTTTAAGACGTTAAATATAATGGCAGTGGAGTAAGATATTTATTTCTTCGACGTTGTTCTATGTAGCGGTAAAATTGTGGTTAAGTTAAAGTAAGTATTATTATTATTATTATTAAAGAAAACATTTTATGTAGTACTCGTTTGACTCGGCGGTTTCACCCGCGTCAATTGAGAAAAGCTCGGTTAGCAGACTATCCAACATAGAAATAATTTTTGAATTTGATCCAGAACTTCCTGCGATTATAACGTTCGGACAAACAAATTTTTCCGCTTTATAATATCAGCATAGGTATATACTGAAATGTCAAAAAAAATTTTTATCTGTTGCGGAAGGTAATAAAATAATTATATTTTAGTTTAATAATGTGTACAGTGTACCTGAAGATTAACAGTATGTTTATACTTTGTTCTGTAACCGTCACTAGATTTATGATTTTATGAGTTGCAATGTCTTGTTTTATGGCCTAGGAACTTCTTTTACAAACAGTCTTTTAAGGCAAAACCATTTCTTGCAAATTCTTTTATTTTTATTTTTATAACTAGGTCGACAAACAATCGTACGGCTCACCTGATGGTATCACTGATGGTAAGCGGTTACCGTAAGTTATAGACACTACCAGAAGCATTGCAAGCGTGTTGCCGACCCTACCCCCAATTCCCCCCAAGATTATTTCAAATATTCCGGTAACACGTTCAAATAAACATTGAATATAAATAGACGTACAATATTAATCACATTTTATTTAATGATAATTTTGTGTTACAATAAATATATATAAAGTAAATAGCTGGACGCCGACGCCGCGTTGGCGCAACGGCTACAGCCATGGATTGCATCTGTTGCTCTGGCGATTGCGCGTTCGATCCACGCACATGACAAACATTTGTATTGGCCATACAGGTGTTTGCCATGATCTGGGTGTTTGTGCAGTCCTTGTGGGTCTCCCCACCGTGCTTCGGAGAGCACGTTAAGCCGTCGGTCCCGTTTGCTATCATGTACACCTGATAGCGATCGTTTCTCATAGTAGGGAATATATCCGCCGACCCGCATTGGAGCAGCGTGGTGGATTAAGCTCTGACTCTTCCTACATGGGCAAAGAGGCCTATGCCCAGTAGTGGGATATTACAGGCTGAAGCGTAAAGTAAAAAGCGTATCAGACAATGTATATCGTTTATATCGCGAATATATAAATACAATATTATATTATGTGGAACTGCGAGTAGTGTAGTTCAGAAAAGTTTTAAAAGCAGTTTTACAGAGAAAGCAGGATGACAATGCCTAGTCTTACGCACACAATGCGTGGCGTTGTCTCTTTGGCAAAAGATCGAAAACCAGCAAATTTTTTCCGAAACAATAGCTTTGCGGTACAAAGGCTTCGGAGAGACAATGGCGTGCTTCGTACCTTCTAGAAAACACGTCACAACTTTTAATCAAAACATGAATATATGTACTGAGAAATCCAAGCCTTATTTGTATAGTGTTCGGTTTTATAATCGCTTGGACTAATATTTGTAAATGTTTATTACATTTTTATATATTCTTTTTATTTTTCTTTAAGAATACAATTTGGAATTTTGTCAATGATCGGCCAGAGTAAGTTAAACGTATTTTCACACTATTTTCATTATCTGGACTTTATTTTACTTGAATTCTTTGATAATAATTAACATCTATATGATTTGAAACTGAGACTATCCGCGAGAGAACGGAAGTAACCGACATAGCCCACAGAATTAGCAAGTTGAAGTGGCAGTGGGCTGGTCATTTGTGTCGCAGGACCGATGGCCGTTGGAGTAGACGGGTCCTAAAGTGGAGACCGCGTCTTGGCAAACGCAGTGTGGGACGTCCCCCGGCCCGTTGGACCGACGATCTACGTAAGATTGCCGGTGTAGGCTGGATGAGGATTGCGGAAAACCGGGATGTCTGGCGCGAACTTGGGGCGGCCTATGTCCAGCAGTGGACTGCAGTAGGCTGAGCTGAGCAATCAATAGATATTCGTCATTATTTTGATAATGTATGGACATGTAAGTAGTTACTAAAAATTGAAATATTGAAAATTTACATTTTTTTATATTATGTCGACAAACAGGCGCACTGCTTACCTAATGGTAATGATTTCCGTAGCTTATAGACGCCTGCAATACCAAAAGTATTGCAAGCGCTTTGCCCTACCCCTACCCTACCCCAATCCCTAAATTACCACGGGAACACAATAAAGCTTGAAGCAGTATTATTTAGCTGTGATCTTCTGTAGGTCCCCACCGGGTTTCCCCAGTCGAATTGCTCCAGATTTTGAGCAGGATGTTTCCTGCTGTGTCCTACCTCCGTTGTCATATATCAACATTTAAATAATTAGACTTAACGCAAATTATTACAACGGAGAAAAAAGAAGGAAAGGGAAGGACTGATTTTGAAAGGTTATTAAACATTACGCCACGTTATAATGATGACAATCTACAAAATTACTAAAATTGTCACATCATAACAACAGAACCACAAAACCTACACATAAGTAACACTTGCTAAACCTCAATGTTTTACCAATCAGTCCGATCTGCAGATACGATACATCTCCAGACCCAGACTACCGCTATCTCAGGATCATCGCCAATGACAATTGTACATGTGTACGAGACTATTTCTTTAATGGTCGATAGCTTTGAGATCTGTATCTGCCGATGGGAACGGTTAATCTTTCCATTAAAGACTTGTTGCGTTGTCTTTCATCTGGATGCCTTGTAACTTCGATGTGTATCTATTACGGGATATTTTGTTAGTTGATTGTGATGGAATTTATTTTAATGGTTTATCGATTGCTATGAATGTTATAATAATGATGTGTTTGCTATCGATTTTATATGGTTAAGGGTCTGATTTAAATAGGCAGGTAATTCGAGTAATATACTTGGTACGGTGAGAAATTTAGATTGTCACATGTTATATTTGTGTTGAGTAATTTACGTACATATTATGTAAAAGAATACTTCATTCATTTTAAAAGAGGACTTAGTACTTAAAAGAATGTTTTACTGAATTCAAAATTTTAAATTTGGTTAAATAATATCTACATTGATTTCACGATAACTCAGGTAATTTATCACATTAGACTTTTCATCTTCCATCTGAATCATTATAATTATATTTAATTCTTATTATAGTACAAAATAACCTCACCTGTTCCGGCCTTAGTCCAGGAGGAACCCACGTGTACTCCTCCAGCGCACAGCCCGAATCATCGTCGCTTTGCGAATGCCTGTGAGGATCTCCAGGCTTCATCAGCTTTTCAGCGTGTTCCAAGAGACCCCTCAACTTTCCCTGGGGTACGGGATGTGGAGACAAGGACATCGCTGATTGAGGAGATTGAGGAGAATGGTAACTTTGACCGGGGTGGTTCAGTTGTGACACGCTGTGACTATGTAGGAGGTTGAACTCCTGGTAGGGTTGACTTCTTCTGAAGTTTGGGTATGAATAAGGGTGGGGGGAGTTCGAGGTACTTGGTATTGATGAGCCACTGTGACTGGGCTGTGGTGATGGAAGGTGGGGTGGTGGTGAAGCGGGTGCGGGTGGCGGTGGTGATGACTGCTGCTCGTGCAATGGCGGTGGTGATGACCCGGTGGGTGATACAACGCAGTTACGGCATACTGGTCTGGAAAGAAAAAATTTAATAGTTAGGATTGTTATTTCATTACTTATTTAACGATTCAAGGTTGAGAAGAGTTGTATTATTAATTTTTGGGTTTCAAAATGATAAATATTATATAAAAGTATTTTTTACGCTAAATAGTATACAAAATATAATAGATAATCAAATACGCCGACAGTATACGCATAGTCCATATCTTGTATGGTTATCGATTTAAGCCGATAATTTTTAAGCATATTTTTAAATCTCAAAAATTATTTTCGTATTAGGAAGTAACAGAAATGTTTAGTATTTATAGATAATAAATAAAAAATATAATAAAAAAATACATTTATATAAAAAGACAACTCAAATCGTAACCTCTTTTCAAAGTAGGCTAACAATGTCGCATATAATAGATTTTTTTTTTAAATCATCAGTTCATTATAACATTATATTAGGATTTATTGACACTGTAATGAGATCGTGATCGGACAATCACTTGATTGATTAAACTCTCATTTATTCTAGCAGTGATATATGGCTGTAGACTCTCGGATTGGCCTATGATTAATTATATAGTGATATACAAAAACGTATATAAGCCGTGGGAGTCTTATCGGTGAATTTTAAGAATCTTAACTAGGTTGTTGATGTTGTTCTGAGGGTTACGGGGACGAGGTCGTAGGTCGTAAGGTCGAGGTACTTCTCCAGTCGGGCTGCTCCTGATATCGAGCAGGATATTTCGTACTCTGCCCTACCTCAGTTTAAATATTCCATAATTCCATCATGACAAGCTAATACAGTTATGCAATAAAATGAATGTATATAAATTTAAATATGATTATATACCTTCCATCAGGTCCTATATAGTTAAATTGTGAATGTTTTCTACTAGTAAAACATTCCTAAATGATTGGAGGGAAAGTGTCTGGACTGGTTCAAGCGGGCAATTTGCCTCGGCGGTCGAAAACGCGTTTATATACATATATATTGATGGAATTACTACCGGCCATGATTACTTTGATTATAAACATCTTGTGGTATGAAATTTATTTGATATTACGAGACTTCTTACGACTGATATAGCATGATTATCTTTGATAGGTTAGGTTATCTCGTTAGCGGTGCCAACTGTTGGTGACCTCCTCATGTTGCACTCTGGGAAACAAGATGGACAGTAGTTCCACATTTGCGGAACTGCTGCTTATCGTAGCTAATGACCGACTGGGGAGGGTGCGTTCCGGGTACCACTTTGACTCACTAGAGCGGTCCCGTGGGCGCATACGTGGTGGGCACGGAAGTACACAAACCCCTGGTTCAAAAAAGTGAGACGCTAAGACGACGCGGCGAAGTGGGGGAGGGGGTTCCTTACAAATAGATTAAAAGTGATATGTATTATAAATTGTTAAAGCTGGATGTTGGTTGGTAAAGCATGTATTTACTCTGAAATTATGTACAAAAATAGTATTGAAAAAAATGTGAAATTTTCTTTGAATAATCAAAAAGGCTTCAACAGCATTTGAATACTACGACCGATTCGGAATGTACATTCTGCAGGAAAAACTACCAAAAATCTAGTCAAAGTAAAAAAAAAAAAAAAACTATCGATCTTCGACTTCGAGTTGTCCTTATCTAGGTGCTTAAATATGAAGCCTAGTCTTCAGTCCTTGCTCTAAGAGTAATTTATTCAGAAAGCCCTCTCATGTCTATTGAATAATGTATAAAAGTCCTGAGAGATGCTGACACATGCTCTCTGGTCAAGATCTTTGTATGTCAGCATTTATCAAGGAGTATGAACATGATTACGGTCACCCGGTTTTGCATGTAACTTAATTTGTTGGGTTATAAGGGTTTCATATGAGGAGAGTCAAACTATGGAAGAGTATGTACATTTATGTATGTTACAGGGTTGTGTCTTTAAAACTGTTAGTTCATTGGTAGAAATTTGATTTCTTTTTGCCGTGTATTGAAACATATAGTAACCAAAAGCAGTTGTCTTGTATTTTTAAATAAAAATTCTTTACTCACGCTTGACGTTTGTTCTGAATTTATGGCGAGAGCGTTACGAAAAGTGTGATCGGGCGAAGGGAACGAAGCAAAAGAGAGAGGTGCGAGCACACATTTTCTTTCTCTCTTTCTCTCATAGCCAGTTACGTTTCGTATATCTAAGACACAGTGCAGGCCTATTGTGCAGAAGTTTTACTTCAGTCGTGTGGTCTAAAGCATACTCATTTATAAGAGCAATGATTATAGAAACATACTACATATATTTTACGCAAAATAAACCCTACAAATGTGCATATATTTCCATGGCAAAACTTTTAAACCGTTGTAATTAAACATTGTACGCAGATAGCTATAGACCTAATTTGTTGCATAGACATACTTTTTAACCTTCAAAAAAGGGGGAGGTGCTCTATTCAAACGAATTTTTTGCGTTTACCTCATAACTTTTTACCGAATATTTCGATTTTGATATTTCTTTATTTAACCGAAAGATGGCGCTTGTCATGTTGTCCTGAGTACTTTTTGAATAATTGGAGTTGGTTTTTTTTTCGTTTGCGAGCAAACACAATTTTCTACAACTCATATACATATATTAGGTCTAACACGAATGAAATACTCCTATTAAGAAACAGTAAGTACTCGCAGTCTCGCACTAAGCGCTTTGCTTCACCGTTCTTAATACGCACCGCTAAAATTTGGAATGCCCTTCCGGCTTCCGTTTTTCCAAGTAATTATAACTTGGGTATCTTTAAATCAAGAGTGAATAGGCATCTTCAAGGCAAGCGCGCACCATTTTAGGCTGCATCTTCACTTGGTGAGATCGCAGTCAAGCGCTAGCAGCTATATTTTAAAAAAAACTTATTACAAACATAATCATCAAGTTCCCAAGCGCTTACCATACATCAACTCGAGTGGTAGCTCTGAGAAACCCATAGAAAGTGTGTAATCGATACACCAGTTACAGACATATGTGCAGTAATGACTGATTACCGTTCTGATTCTGTTATTAACAAACTTGTTTTGTATATAATTATAGTAGAAAAGGTCTAGTTATAAACACACGAAGTAAAGCAATACACACACACACACACACACACACATATATATATATATATATATATATATATATATATTCGGTTTTAATAGCGTAATATTTTACTGATTCTTGTAATAATGCTTGTATAAGTGCAAAGGCTGGATATATCTATATTTATTTATTTATTTGAACAATTTATAATAAGTACAGAATTATAGAAAATACTAGCCGTGCCCGCGACTTCGTCCGCATAGAATTAAACAAAAAAGTTATTGTTCAGTTCGCAGAATTTTTAAATAAATAAATTTCTAAAATAAACGTAGTCTAAGTTACTCCTTATTACACCGGCTATTAGCCAGTGAAAGTCCCGTCAAAATCGGTCTAGCCGTTTCAGAGATTAGCCGAAATAAATAGAGAGACAGAGAGACAAAAATTGTAAAAATTTCTTTTTTTGGTATATGTACCGTGTATACATCCATATGCATTTAGTAAAAGCGGTTATTTTAATATTACAAACAGACACTCCAATTTTATTTATTTGTATAAATTTGTCATTGAGAGTCACGTACAAAAACCTGTAGAACTTATTATAACTTCTATTAGTATCGACTGAATTCTCTCAAATTTGTTGCATTAGAGCAATTTAAATGGTTGCAATCTTACAGGAAATTAAAAACATATGCCTAAATATAACTTAATACTCTTAGAACACATTGACACTTTCTCTACCCACAAGCAATACACATACACACACACACACACACACATACATAACTTTTTTAACTGATGTAAGGTATAGCAGGGAATTTCCTGCTCAAAATATGGAGCAGCTCGACTGGGGAAGTATCTCGACCTTACAGAAGATCACAGCTAAATAATACTGTTTTCAAGCAGTGTTGTGTTCGTGTTGTTCCTGTGAGTAAGATGACTAGAGCTCCTGGGGGGAATTAGGGATGGGTCGGCCACGCGTTTGCGATGTTTCTGGTGTTGCAGGCGTCTATAAGCTACTGTAATCACTTACCATCAGGTGAGCCGTACGCTTGTTTATATACCTAGTTATATAAAACACACACACACACACACATACTGACACAAACACCTTATAATTAAGTATGTTTGATTGGAATGCAAACTAGAATGCTTTATAAAGTTTATTCAAATTTAAACCTTATCACGATTGCCGCCTGTAACATCCCACTGCTGGGCATAGTCCTCTTGCCCCATTTAGGAGAAATCTATCAGGTATTTATGATAGCAACCGGGACCGACAGTTTAACATGCTCTCCGAGGCACGGTGGAGGCTAGACTAGAGTAAGACTCAAGCGTGTTAAGACTTTTCTGGATATAAACTTGGTGGTATCTTCATCGTGCTTTACAGAGCACGTAAAGCATGTTAATTTGCTACTTGTTACAACACACCTTTGATGAAGAATATTAGTCGTGATTGGAAAATTACCCGCCAAACTACAGCGGAGCGTTGTGGATAATGGTGGATCTTCTGATGTAATTAAAACTATGTTGTTCGTTGTATATCGTCACTATTAAAGAATTGATTATTGTGATTTTGTCATGTAATATTAGTAAAATTCTAATACTTTTCATTTTTACTTGCATAATCCTACTTGAATTCACCAACCCTCTCTGAGCATCGCGGTAAAACCCAGATATAAAATTAGTTGACAAATGTAATAAAAAATTCTATTTAATTTCACACAAATTAAGAAATGATAACATTAAACACAGATAACAATACAAACATTCCATACCTACAATGAGCGATTTAAACAGGAGAAATGTTAGGACACATTAACATGTGTCCCGTGGCACAGACAGACTACCACAGCACGTGACACACATACAAACTCACGCAACGGTAATGGCGACCTTTGTTCAATTGTTCGTCCTTATAATTGTCACATGGCAACAATTTATTGGCATTGTTGTATTTTATCCTCGTCTTTAGAGTATTGACATTTACAAGTTTTGGATCTGGCTATGCGAGAAAGAGAGAAAATGTCTGCTCGCACCTCTCTCTTGCTACTTCAATAATATTAAATATGTTCAAATCCTTTCCAAAATTACTAATGCAAATCAATGAAAAGGCCTTTAAGATAAGCGAGGGTCTATAATTTGTTACAACCATATAATAATGACAAAATGATAATAGTGTCACATGTACTAATGACTACGCTTTCACTATCAACGCCATGCATTTACGATAAACTTTAAAATTAATAGTTATCTTTCTCTTTCTAATAGCTGTAAATAAAATAAGACAAAAAATCTTTGACTCACATGAGTCGGATAAAAGTGAAAATGTTACGCAACATGTAGTACGAACTACTGAAATATGTATTATATATACCGATCGCTTCGCTTCAGCTTGTAATATCCCACTACTGGGCATAGGCCTCTTTCCCCATGTAGGAGAAGGATCAGAGCTTAATCCACCACGCTGCTCCAATGCGGGTTGGCGGATATACTATGAGTAACAACCGGGACCGACGGCTTAACGTGCTCTCCGAGGCACCCCAGGAGAGACAGAGGAGGAGACATACCCATTTTGTATGACAATTAACGAGCATAATGATTTGTAGCGGGAGTTCTTATGGGTATCCTGAAGCAGGCACAACACAAAAACAGGACACCTTATTAGACCGTGACAAATATTTGTGTGACGAGCCTGATTGAAGATTGGAGATCGATCTGAATGCCTACTCAGCGGTCGTTAAAACAGAGTTTACAAACAGAGCTGCGGAAACAGACGCCATAATTTTAAAAAATTAAGCTCAAAATCATAAAATAATAAACCGCTCAAAACGATTAGAAGAGAAAGTTCTAAAATAAACTGGCAGAGTATTCTTATGAGAAATTTTCCACTAGGCCTTTTGTATACGAAATTTGGACCTCGTAACGATATTAATTTAAAAAAAAAACGAATGTGCTTTAGATACGACTGAAGTAAAAGTTCTTAAGCTCCATCTAACTTATATCTTCCTCTCAACTTCCGTTCGCCTCGCCCAATCACACTTTTCGTAACGCTCTCGTCACCCATTCATTAGCTTACTCCCCAAGTTAAGCGTACGTAAAGAAGTTTTACTTCCAAAGCAAAATTAGCGGTTTTTTGTTAACCCATAATTTACTGGCACATAACCGTTACCTGGTCAACAATGTGTTATTTATGTGATTTGAGAGCGGTGTGAGATTTTTTGTTGTAAAAATAGTAATACTTAGTTTTATGGTTTAATTATATGTTCCAAACTAACTTGATATATATGTACATGTTTTAAATGTTGTTTGTTTAAATAAAGTCGTTTATTGAATGTTGTACTGACGGTTTGCCGGCCGCGGCGCGGCGCCATCTTAGATTTTATTGACGTAATTAAGCATGTTTTATTGCTTAGAGACAATTTTATTTAATAACATTATAAGCTATAAAAATAAATAAATGGACGACTTATTAATTAGTTAATTTATTTAGTTATTGCTAGTTTAAGATAAATCACTATGACTATATTTGGATTTTTTTTAATGAATTGATGTCTAATAAATTTAGCAAGAAGGGCTCAATGATGGTTAAAATGTAATAATTATAAAATATCACAACCGATGAGGTTTTTTTTGCAATAAAAATAGTAACAACATTTAAATTAAAAAAATTGCGGGAACTTGAGTATAAAATAATGAAATTTAACGAGGTCGATATAAAATTTTGAAAAAGAAAATTGTAAAATTATTCTATAAAACACCTTAACTATACATAATAAAAAGTTTCCTAATAACCCCACTTATGTAGTAATGTTAAAAAAAATACAAAATAAGCTACTTATAATAAATAATTAAGTCCCATTAGAGAGACCGTAATAAACACAAGTATACGATTAAGCCACAAAATTATATAAAACTCATAAAGGTATAAAAATAACTCCACATAACACCTGCCACATAAATTGATGGTTTAATACTTCAGTGTGACCGGACAATAATTAGATGTTTCGTTTATGAATCGACTAGCTACTTCCTGCGACTTCATACGCTTAGATTTTTTTATGCCATATTTTCCTGTCCTATTTTTACAAATAATGAAATGTTAAGTATTTTTATGCCGCCGCGTTGGTGCAACGGTTACAGCCATGGATTGTACCTGTTGCGCTGGCGGTTGCGGTTTCGATCCCCGCACATGACAAACATTTGTATTGGTCATACAGCTGTTTGCAGTGGTCTGGGTGTTTGTGCACTCCTTGTGGGTCTCCCCACTGTGCCTCGGAGAGCACGTTATGCCTTCGGTCCCAGTTGTTATCATGTACATCTGATAGCGATCGTTACTCATAGTAGGGAATATATCCGCACACCCGCATTGGAGCAGCGTGGTGGATTAAGCTCTGATCCTTCTCCTACATGGGGAAAGAGGCCTATGCTCAGTAGTGGGATATTACAGGCTGAAGCGTATAAGTACTTTTATGCATGCATTCTTGTTTTGGTAATGTGTGTTTAGAATAATGATATCATACTGGTGTCATTATGTTACTATTGAATTACCTTGATATGTAAGAATTGAAGCTGTTTTCGACATTTAGACAGTATTGACAGGTCTTAATCCTTAATTAATAAATGGCTTATGGAAACTTTGCTAAAGCTAATGCAAGAATGATAACAACAATTAACCTCTGATCTATAATTTGGGCCAAACTTAACGGTCTCGTTCAGATCATCACATCACACTCGTTCAGATAAGGTGTTTGATTTTTTTGTTCTAAGTTCGGTACAAAATGGTACTACCTATACCACCTAATAGAAGATGTAATATTTAACCATCATTTTACATAGAAACAAACTAGTAGCTTAAAAATTGAATGAGCAGAATGTTCCGCTCAACAGAAGCTTCTTATAATATGCCGTCTTTACAAAACCTCTATTTGACCTTTATAGCTTTCTCTTTCTAACTCCAAGTATTTCGGTATGAGCGAAATAGACGAATAGATTTGTATAATAATGTTTTGTCGCTATTCAACGTATGCAATGAGTCGGAGAGATGTGAGAATAATAAATATTTACGCGCCAAATGAGGACAGTGAAGAAATGTGCATTTATTGTGAGATTTGTATTGGCCATACAAATATTTTGCAGTCTTTGTGTATGGTGGATTCATGGCCTGTTTAAATGTGATTGTGTTATGTTATGCTTCATATGCGATATATTGTTTTATAGCCTATAATCATCATTACAGCCTATACAGTCCACTGCTGGACATAGGCCTCCACAAGTTTACGCCAAAAATAACGTGAACTCATGTGTTTTGCCCATAGTCACCACGCTGGGCAGGCGGGTTGGTGACCGCAGTACTGGCTTTGTCGCACCGAAGACGCTGCTGCCCGTCTTCGGCCTGTGTATTTCAAAGCCAGCAGTTGGATGGTTATACCGCCATCGGTCGGCTTCTTAAGTTCCAAGGTGGTTGTGGAACCTTGTTATCCCTTAGTCGCCTCTTACGACACCCACGGGAAGAGAGGGGGTGGCTAAATTCTTTAGTGCCGTAGCCACATAGCCTATAATATTTATTGATAAATAGGCTTGTATATGAACAAAAGCGTAATTGATTTTTGTAACATTTCATCGTTAGACAAGATATCCATGAGATGTTACTTTTTACTAAACTTTTGTATCAATTCTACTTCTTGACGGAACAGTAGTAATAGTAGGGAAAATGTTTAGGCAATAGGATGGGGGGGGGGGATACAGTGAATCCTTAACCGACTTGGGTAAAGGAGGCAGTTTTACAAGCGTATCGTTTCATGAGCGATGGTCGTAAATCAGTGGACCGAGGTGCCGACATGTACTCTGAGTAAATTTAAATTGGAAATGGCATCAATTATTAACAAAATTTGAAATACGTAAATAATGAAAGGAATCCTTGTTTTAGTAATTTTACAATTGCAACTGCTAGTATTTTTAATATATTTTCTTCGAACTTCGTATTTCTATTCAACCAACAGGAAGCCTAAAATAAGGTTTCTGTTGTTAATAAAATATTTGTAACTTAAGTACGGGATTAGGGATTTTAAATAAAATTTCACACTCTTTTAGAGTTAGACTTTTCAATAAAAATATTTCTTTCGAAAGCATACACTGTAAAACAGCTCTAAGTATATTATCTAGATTCAGTAGTTTTGATTGGGTGATGATAAATTTTATAATCGGTAAGTAAGTTAGTCAGTTAGTTATGGTAAATTATTCCACAACTTTACTTATTTCATTTCGGTCGACGGATCGGTCGATATTTTTCTGACTAAATCTCAAATACAAATATGGCCGACTACTCGACTTTAACGTCAATTGTTATATCTATAATATATATAAACGTGAAAGGTCACTCATCACGAAATCTCCAAAACTATAACACCTAAAAACTTGAAATTTGGCAGGTAGGCTCCTTATAAGACAAAGGTATCCGCTAAGAACGGATTTTATGAAAAACGACCCCTAAGGGGGTAAACCGGGGTTTGGAAGTTTGTATGAAAGTCCTATGTTTTTGAAGTAAGAGACTCGAAATTTCAAATGTAAGCCCTATAGATGGTGAAAAGGTGTCCAAATAATGTATCTTTACAAATCAACCCCTTTTTGGGGTTAAAACGGGGGATAGTAGGTTGGCTCACTGATCACGAAATCTCCGAAACCATAACAGTTACAAACTTGAAATTTGGCAGAAAGGCTCCTTATAGGGCGTAGATATCCACTAAAAACGAATTTTACGAAATTCGACCCTTAAGGGGGTAAAACGGGGGTTGGAAGTTTGTGTGAAAGTTCCATGTTTTTGAAGTAAGAGACTTGAAATTTAAAATGTACACCTTATAGATGATGAGAAGATGTCCAAATAATGAATCTTTAGAAATCAACTCCCTTTTGGGGTTAAAACGGGGGATGGTAGGTTGACTCCCTCATCACGAAATCTCCGAAACTATAACAGCTACAAACTTGAAATTTGGCAGGTATTTATTATTTATTTATTTATTTATTTACAGAAGAAAAAAAGATACAATTTATGTGATAAACAGTGCAGCAAAAACAATGAATAGGTAGTTTAACAGTGCACTGTGTTTCTAAAGTAATAATACTAAAGTACATACTATATTATTTACTAACATAAAAATATGATATAGAGCTATATAAATATAGATTATTATACATGTGAATATAATTGGAAAGAAAAAAAATAACATTAAGTGGTTAAAAAAAAAAAAATAATAATAATCATAATAAAAAAAAAAAAATGCGGTCATGTCAATCTGTCTCTTTAAGTTGTTCTAAAAAGAATTTTTTAAATATGTTTTTATAGTTATTTTTTTGAATTTTTTTTTTAAATTCGATGGCAGATTATTTATTAGGAAAGGAATAATATATTCAAGCGTACGTTTTCCATAAAAATTGCTATGCCTAGGTATTTTTAATGTGTGATTTGTAATATTTCTTGTTAGTTTATAGTGACTCATTTTTATTTGAATGTTTGAATTAAAATATTGTTCTATTAATAATGTATATTTTATTTTAGTGTGTATTGGCATTACTTTGCAGTAGTTAAATAATTTCAATGCGTTGTTTTTGTATTTATTTCTTATGTATATGGGTACGATTGTTTTTAAGATTCGTAATTGGAGATGATAGATTCTATCGAGATGTGATTTAAATGTAAGACCGTAGGTGCTTAGTCCATAAGATATAATAGATTCACCTAAAGATTTATAAAACATTAATAGTAGTAGTTTCCTTATAGAGAGTAAACATCTGTTAAGGCCGGATTTTTCGAAAATCGACTCCTAAAGGGGTAAAACGGGGCTTGGAAGTTTGTATGAAAGTTCTATCTTTTTGAAGTAAGAGACTTGAAATTTAAAATGTATGCTTTATAGATGGTGAAAAGGTGTCCAAAATAAATTATCTTTAGAAATCAACTCCCTTTTGGGGTTGAAACGGGGGATGGTAGGTTGACTCACTGATCACGAAATCTCCAAAACCATAACAGTTACAAACTTGAAATTTGGCAGAAAGGCTCCTTATAGGGCTATAACAGTTAGTGTATTATAAAACAGAGTTCCCAAAAGTGTATGTGATCGATTCCCTCAAAATCTACTGAACGGATTTTCATGCGGTTTCACCAATTGAGAGGGCTTCAAGAGGAAGGTTTACGGAACGGCTAAGCCGATTTTGATAATAGTTTCACTGGAAGTTTGGCGGGAAAACTTTGTGACACACTATTTTCAACGCGGGCGAAGCCGCGGGCACAGCTTGTTTTGAGTATATATTTTTTTATTTTGTGTAAAAAGATAATTGCTTGATAGCCGTATTGATACACAGAATCAAGTTTTATAGTCATTTCAAAATGATCACGATTTTAATATATGCATGAGTCTTGGAATCTTGATGTAATAGGAGCAATAACGCCTTTTATAGCCTGTGAGGTAGTTGAAAGGTTTTATTAACCGACTTCCAAAAAAGGAGGAGGTTCTCAATTCGACTGTATTTTTTTTATTTTTTTTTATGTACGTTACATCAGAACTTTTGACCGTGTGGACCGATTTCGACAATTTTTTTTTAATCGAAAGGTGGTGTGTGTTTATTGGTCCTATTTAAATTTATTTGAGATCTAACAACTACATTTCGAGCTATATCTAATAATGCATTTTTACTTGACGCTTTTTTCGTCGACCTACGTTGTATGATACCGCATAACTTTCTACTGGATATACCGATTTTGATAATTCTTTTTTTGTTAGAATGGAGATATCCCTAGTTTAGTACCATGATAAGAAAACCAGGATTTGATGATGGGATCCTAGAGAAATCGAGGGAAATTCTCGAATATCCGCAATAACTTTTTACTGGGTGTACCGATTTTGATATTTCTTTTTTTGTTGGAAAGAAGATATCCCTAGTTTAGTACCATGATAAGGAAACCAGGATCTGATGATGGAATCCTAGGGAAATCGAGGAAAACTCTTTACTCTGAAACTAAACTTACTATTGTAATTAACTATAAACACTGACTACTAACTGACTATTGTAATTCAAATAATAAATTTAGATTATAAAAGAAATATTAAAAATCACAATAATGTGTCCGTGTAACTATTGGGAAGGCAAATATTCAAAAAAAGAGGGAGGAACCCTAAAGCCTTAATCCACGGAGGGTTAGTGAATTCTTCGCTTAAATATTAGGTTTTTATGTCAACAGTAACAGTACACCAAAAAAAAAAAACGCACACCCAACGACCCCAGTAGGACTTTCTCCTGTCTTGTGTGTGCACAAACGCCCAGACCACGACAAATATTTATGTATATGGCTAATACAAAATAATGTCTGTTGTGAGCGGGGATTGAACCCGCGAATGATACTGCAACAGCTAGAACTACAAATGCGTCACCAAAAAAAAAAAAGGTCAAATGAAACCAGAAACAAGTATATCTAATGCAGACAAAAAATATTTATTTCAAGCAATCATCGAACTAGACACTATTGTTAATTATAGAACTGGTACTGCCAGACCAGAACGGTTGTCATGTACATATGTAATCATTAAAATAGTTTCACAGCACTATCTCCTAACTTATCACATTTATGGCGATATGTGTACATTTCATTTACTATCGAATTAATTACGTTTATTATTATTTATATAATTCTGGTTCGAATACCAGTAGTAGAGCTATATAATTTACGACCTTCATTCATAAAATTTTATTACTATTTATTGGAAATTTCCGAAGATCTTTAAATTTCTCCGACGGGTAAGGTTGAGAAATATTAATATAACTAGCTATGCCCTGCGATTTCGCCAGCGTTAATTTGAGGATAACATAGCCATCCTCGGTAAATACAAACACAAAAATAATTATTCACGCCTTTAAACAAACAAACAAAATTATCAGGCCCTGCTTTTTGCTCTGGGTGTGTGGATTCGATTCTCGTCTGAGTCTGGGTGTGATATTTGTATTTTTATAAGTAATATTTCCTTGTATATTTATTAGAAAAAAATATTTAGCAATTAGCTATATCAGTCGCCTGTTACCTACCCGACTAGAAAAAAGGTCAGGCTGAACCAGATCATGTATCTGGACCGGATCAGGATAGAATGAGGAAGGCCAGATCCGGCAAGCTCTATCAGGATCAGGTCTGGTCCAGACAAGGAAAGCCTGATGTAAAATATAATCAAGTATGGCAAGGCATACTGGATCAGGACACGGTCCGGTCCAGATCAGGATAGCCTGAAAGAAATTACGCGAACTGAGCCTGAATCGCGCTATTAATGTTTTTAAGCGCACTTCTACACAGTGGAGCAGTCGTAAGTAATAGGAAATAGTTAATTATTAGAAGTGAATAAATAAAATTTAATTAATAACATTAATTAATTAATAATATAAAAATAAATAAAAATAATTAATATTTAAATTAAAAACATAAATAAATAATATATTGGAAAAAATGAACGGAAACAAATATCATAATAACTATGTTAAGTAACATATTTATAATATCAATTCGTTTTTTTTTTTTTTGTTAAACAATTTTTTCAAGAATATACATTCGTGTTTTTTAAAAGGACCGGACCGAACCGGCTGAACAGGAAATTTCATCTCATCCTGATCAGGTCCAGACCAATCGTTACGATCTGCGTTACATGCCTTATTTATCTAGCATGATCCTGATCAGGCATGCCTGGTCCGGTCCTTCTAAGGAAGACGAAAAAATTTCTACTCGGGTATGACACAAGCATTAAGTTGTTTAACTTCGGTCAGACAACCGCGTGTGTATTTTATAAGATATTTATATTTTATATTACTTATAGCTCAAAGCAGACACGCTTTCGTTGGCAAAATTGACATACTCGTAGGTTCGATAATGTACACGTCCATACAAACACCGACCCTCAGTTTTATCATATTAGAATATATAACGGTAAAAAACATTATTACTCCACTTTACAGTGGGGTGTTTAGGAAGTACACCAATTTATATTTATGACGGCCTAATCACCAGTTCCCGCACTCATTCATACAAATTTCCCGCTAGATGACTTACCTCGACATCGCTTAGTAATAAAAATTTTATTTCCTTCCCGGCGTCTCGTAATATAACTTAATAAGTTTTGTTTAAATAAATTGGTTGTCTGTAAAGTCGGTTTAGGGACGATAATTTCACGTGATAACGTCATAAAGAAACATTGATTAAAAATTGCACACTTTTATGAATTTAATTGATTTATTATCACTATTTTGTTGTAACTTGTAAATAAATTTGTTGTAACTTGTACACCTATGCTGACGTTAGACCATTTCCTTTGCCCTAAGGTTGCCTGGAAGAGATCGCTTTTTAGCAATAAGGCCGCCCTTTGTACCTAATGAATATATTGTCAATATTTTTTTTTTCTTTCTTTGATATGTATTATTTCTGTTTTTGGTGTATAATAAAGTGTATTATTATTATTATTATTATTATTATTTGTGTATACAAAGAATAAGTTAATTGAAAATTACAATTTTATCTCTGACGTCACGTTAAAAGAGAGATGAATGTGTCACAAACCAACTCTTGCTACTGCTTGTTCCGCGCTTACACGCTCAGGTTCAGGAGGAACGTGACACATTTTCGTGCGTGCAGCCGGTGTTCATCGATTTATAAGACGTTATCACGTCAAAAATGAAATTGAAGTCAATTAATATTTGGGTCACTTTCTCCCATACAAAATTTGAATTATTTTATGACTGAATGAGATTTTCGACTAACCCCTTGGCGCAGTGTGCAGTGATCATTAACTGACGTGCTTCCTTAAATAAATGAATTACAATAATTAATCTTCTTAGTTGTAAGATAAATATACAGAGCAGAAAAACATAAACAGATCTTGATGTACTTATAGCTTTAATATGGTAGTACATATAGATATATTGTCTTTACTAAAATTAAAAATGGTAATGTATCATATAATGTATCTGCTGGCAAATCTCAATAAATAAAAATAAAATAAAATGCAGTTGAATTTAGAACCTCATTCTTTTTTGAAGTCGGAAATACTTTAGGTGCATTGTCCACGTTAGTTTCGCTTTCGACCGAATTTGAGAACAAGGCCGAAATTTCAATTTCTTCTTCGGCTGCAAATCAGTTTCGGTCTGACATTACTAGCAGGGATCTATAAGCTACGGTAATCGCTTACCATCAGGTGGGCCGTACGCTTGTTTGACGATCTAGTTATATATATATAAAAAAATAAAAAAACCCTATGTGGTAACTGTTAGATATTTGGTTGTGTTCAATAAAAACTCAAGTGTTGGACAAATATAACTTTATATTATTTAAGACCTTAATAAACAATAAGCTAAGACTAAGGACGTGTACGTGCTAAGTTCCCTGTAACAGACGAGTAATGACAGTGACGTTTGACTTGGACATAGACTACCATTCATAATAGTAACACTCATAAAAATACAGTCAAATAGAGTAGCTTCTTTTTCATTGAAGTCGGCCTAAAACAGTCCGCCGATTCAATTTAAACGCGTAAATACATAGCCGTGTTATCATCGACAGCGTGTGTCGTGAACATGAATAATAACAAAAAAAAAACCGACTTCAAACAGGAAACTAAAAAGTGAAAAATAAATTTACTTAGTACAAAGTAATTCGTATTTTGATTTAGTTAATCAGAAATGATTAAATAAATATTTTATAATATTGAAGTCGGTGCCAAGTAAAACAATAACTACTCTAGTATCTACTCATAAGTTGTATTCAGTTTTCTTTCATAAATATTGTTTCATTGACTATTAGGTTGAATACTGTTATTATTCTGTTATTGTTTTGACATATCTAATAATATTTTTTATACTTGTTTGTTGTGTGTGCGTTGTTTGTATTTGTTATTGTAGCCAGGTTGTACTTTTATTGTATTTACTTGGCACCAACTTCAAAATTATAAAATATTTATTTAATCATTTCTGATTAACTAAATCAAAATACGAATTACTTTGTACTAAGTAAATTTATTTTTCACTTTTTAGTTTCCTGTTTGAAGTCGGTTTTTTTTTTTGTTAAAAATTATTTTATTTTACAATTTTTAGTGATGAGTAGACCTAACAAGGATGCTTTTGCTCTTGTGTCGGGGGACCGGAAACATACACAATACACAAGCACAAACACCCAGACAATGACAAACATCTATATGGCCAATACAAATATCTGTCGTGCGCGGAGATTGAACCCACTAACGCCAGCGCAACAGCCGGTGCTGTGACCGCTGCGCTAACGCGTCGACATACTATGAGTAAAGTTCGCTATCAGGTGTACGTATTAATAACCGGGACTGACAGCCTAGCGTGTTCTCTGAGGCTAGGTTGGGAGAACTACAAGGATTAACAACTAGACCGAAAATAAATATTTGTATAAACATAAATATCCACTCCGAGCGGGAATAGAACCCGCGACCGTCGGTGTTTAGGCGCCGCCGACACGGCACTTGCACCATTATATCAAAGCGGTCGTCAAACAGCAAAAGGTAACTGCTGTAAATTGTTGAGAAATTCCCTCGAGTATTTATGGGCTCCATCATCAAACCTGGTCCTGCGACACAGATGATCACACTGCAGGTAATTGCTATAAATCGTTGAAAAGTTCCCTCGACTATCTTTTGTCTCCATCATCAGACTGTAATGGCACTTATAACTCATACAAGTGCAAAGTTTTCATCAATATAAACGAATTAAGTTCAAAAACCAGGTAATTGCTATAAATTGTTGAGGAGTTCCCTCTACTATCTTTCTTCTCCATCATCAGATCGACTCCAGACCTTTATTAAATAGTAGTGCTTTATAGTACTTAATGAAAACATGATTAAATTTACTAGTCACCCTTACGATTTTTGAAAGTTTCTCTCGATTTCTCTGGGATCCCATCATCAGATCCTGGTTTCCTTATCATGGTACCAAACTATGAATATCTCCTTTCCAACAAAAAAAGAATTATCAAAATCGGTTCATAAACGAAGAAGTTATCCCCGAACATACATAAAAAAAAATATATATATATATACGGTCGAATTGAGTAACCTCCTCCTTTTTTTGAAGTCGGTTAAAAATATATCAAATGTTGGTTCCGTTAATATAATCCTTCTCGCCCCGGGAGGCTAATGCAGTGATTTATAAATTAATAATGGTCACTAACGTTTAGGAATTCTTTGATACCTACGTGCGATGCGAAGTTGTTGTTACTGCGATTACGTATACGTCGATTTACAACGAGTAGGTAATTTGTTTTGTGATGTATGTAATATTTTATCGTTCGTAAATAGAAATTAAATAGGTAATTTAGACATTATGTAAATTTAAGTTTACAAATCCAATATATACTAGACAGGAACCTAAGTTTTATAAATAGGTCGGCAAACAAGCGTACGGCTCGCTACCGAATACGTACGCGTCGCGTACTCCTGCAACACCAGAAGCATCGCTAGCGCGTTGCCGACCTATCCCCAATCCCCCCCAGGAGCTCTGGTCACCTTACTCACCAACAGGAATACAGCACTGCTTGATAACAGTGGTATTTAACTGTGATCTTCTGCAAGGTCGAGGTAGTTCCCCAGTCGAGCTGTTCCAGATTTGAGCAGGATATTTCCCGCTGTACCCTGCCTCAGTCTTCCTCTTCTAATAAATACGAAAAAGTAAATGTTTTACTAAGTTATAGAAATAATAGAAATGATATCCCACTGTACGGTTTACGGTCATCGAGATTTCGTTATGAAAACGTGATTTTATTATATTTAACAACATGTTTATACAAATAGCTAATTGCTTATATTTTATGACTTTCTTTAATTAAACCCCGTTCTACATTAAACTATTTTCGTATTTAATGCCCGTGTCGTTGAGGTGAATATCGTTTGGATTTAGTACATCAATAAATATGAATCTAAGATTTATCATTTAGTAATAAAACGTGAAACTTGTAACGCTAAGAGCTTTTACGATCTTTATGATTTAATGGTTTTTTAATAGTAAATTACAGTTTTAATCAAAGAATAAACTAACCCAACTTAATATAATTTCTACAATAACATAATTCTATATAATAAATATAAAAATGTTAATTTTAAATTTAAAAACATGTGTGTGTAGTTATGTAATGGCTAGCTAACTTCACGTTGCTGGCTTTTTAAAAACTTACACTCTCATGATTTGACTCTTCTTTTACTCTCATGATTGAAAAGAAGCATAACTTCAATAAATGTGTATAACAGTACCAATCGACCCACGAGTTTTTACCTCTAATTATGATAACTGCGTATTTCAAAAAGTTATGTTGTATTATAGAACACTTATTAACTTACCTTAATACGAGCTCAATTACATCGACAAGTAATACAACGTAGGTAGACGAAAAAATAGTCAAGTAAATACGCATTATCAAAGATTACTCCTAAAGCTGTAATCAGATCTCGATGAAATTTAAACGTGATAACATGATAAACATCGGCTTTCGATTAGATTAAAAATCATCAAAATCGGTACACCCAGTAAAAAGTTATGCGGATTTTCGAGTTTCCCTTCGATTTCTCTGGGATCACATCATCAGATCCTGGTTTCCTTATCATGGTACCAAATTAGGGATATCTCCTTTTCAACAAAAAAGAATTATCAAAATCGGTTCATAAACGACGAAGTTATCCCCGAACATACATAAAAAATATATATACGGTTGCATTGAGTAACCTCCTCCTTTTTTTGAAGTCAGTTAAAAAACTAGAGTTATACAATTTTTTTTTACAATAAATAAAGAAACAATATCTCACGGTATGTCACTCCATAATATCAATATTTATTGCAACGGCTAACGTTTTCAATGATCTATCTATGGGTTTGCTCACTAGCGATTGGATTTTGACACAACTTGTATTAAGCTTATAAGCAAGCAAATTCAGAGATATTATATTGAAACTGGACGGAAATAATAGTAGCTTAGAAATGTAATACCAATGCCAAAAAGTAGTATGTGACTACATTTTCTTTCTTCGTTTAACTTTAGTTATCATATGTACCCTACGAGATCCAACTTGAATGAAATTTTTATAAAAAAAAATTGTTAAGAAGGGGCTTAAGTTTTTCAAAATAAATTAACTAACAAAAATCAACTTTACATATATCAGATTATGGTTTATTATTAAATGACTACAATCAGCATCAGTAAGTATTACAGCCCTCACGCTGAGCTAAGCTGAGCTGAATATCTCTGCAAGCACGTTACATCAAGTCATTGCGTTTATTCGGGCTCTTCCTTGCGTGATATTCTTGCACATTATTTATTAATTAATCACTACATAGTATAAAACAAAGTCGCTTTCTCTGTCCCTGCACATGTATGTACGCTTAAATATTTAAAACTACGCAACAGATTTTGATGCGATTCTTTTTAATAGATAGATTGATTCAAGAGGAAGGTTTATATGTATAATAACATCCATTATATATCCAAATAGTGGAGAAATACTGTTATTTTTGAGTTTTCTAATGTTATGTCGTAAATAATTATTTTTTTTTCGCTTAAATTGCAAACGCAGGCTGAACCCTACGAGATTTATCAAAATAGTGTACTAAGTATTGTACACATTGAAAAGGTCTACAGAAAACTCCGCGATGGTATATACCTATCTCTTATGGATATCCCACAATAATATTTTTTTGTCATTTACTTTTTACGACAAATAATGGCTAATTTTCGAAGCGATTTTAACCAATACAGTATTAATCCTTATCCAATTAAATACCTTAAATGTATTTTTTATTTAATACAGATCTATATGGCCCTTTACAGCATATGATTTAAATGAATATTTTCGAAGATATTACAGATTTAAAAATCGCGGTACGTAGCGTCTGCGGCGGTTCCGGCCGGCTTTTACTCTAAGTTAACGCGTGCGGGCCACGGGCAGTAATGAATAAATCAAAACTACTGGATCGATTTTAATCATTTTTTCAGTGAATGACATAGGCTATAATTATATTTTATTCCCGTGCGAAGCCGGAGCGGGTCGCTAGTTCAATATAAATTGAAAGTATTTATTTGTGTGTTGATAGTTTGCGTGGGATGTTATCTTCCATGCTTATTAAAGGGTTATTATTTAGTAGTACTAGGGTACAGCTGTTTTCTCTGCCATCAAATATGATTTTAAATAATAATATATTTACAAATTAAATGTCATATGTTTAATGTAATGTAACGCCACACCATATTGCCTAGCCGAGCCTTATGACGCCACGCCATAGCCAAGCGAAGCCAAGCCAAAGCCAAAGCCATACGGTTCGATAACGATCTTCCGGTTGTGAGTGACATTACGTTCCACCGCCAAATAAAGAGGGTATAAATGAGCCGATTGTGGATTCATGTGATTATTCTTGTGTTAGCATTCAAATAAGTAGAAACGCTGCCAGTTTGTATAAGTGATTATTAATAAAGTAATAATTGTATAAAGTGCTTTAAGTGTTTGTTTTACCTCTGCCGTTTTAGTAATCTGTATATCTAATTTAACACGAACAGTCATACTGTGAAGTTGTTCAAGACACGAGTATTCCCACAGCTGGGACTATCGCGTAGAAGATTGGGATTTAAACCGCCACATTACTTTATTGTGGATTAGCGGGTGTAATTCCGTTTAATATTTCTATATCGACTATTCTAATGACGCGTTTCGAAAAATATCACCCGGATTTGAACTTGTGACTGTATATTCCGATGTCATTTGGGTCACGACCAGTAATAAAATTCTTCTAAAATTTGAGGCAAATTATAGAATAACAAAATATATTTATGCAATTTAAGACAATTTATTGGACAGAGAAAGCCATAATGTACATCTATATGAGTATTTGAAATGTGTTGTTATAATAAACGGTCGATCTATTTTAGGAGTTTCAAATTAATTATGTATTATACGACATACTTAAAAAGATATGCGTCTTCATACATATATTCAAATACCTTATTCATATGCAATTTTACTTGGGATGTTTTAATATGAGAGATTATAAATTTTAGAAAAGGGAAAGTGTGAGAATGGGCAGGTGTTTGCTATTTCTTCGCTTAACAAGTAGTTAATTGATTGCTATGAAACTTGGTACGTAGATTATTTTTTAAACCTGATGGTAAGCTGGTACCGTGGCTAGTTTTAACTGAAGTAGGGTACAGCAGGAATTTCCTGCTCAAAATATGGAGCAGCCCGACTGGGGTAGTACCTCGACCTTACAGAAGATCACAGCAAAATAATACTGTTTTCAAGCAGTATTGTGTTCCTGTTGGTGAGTAAGGTGACCAGAGCTCCTGGGGGGATTGGGGATTGGGTCGGCAACGCGCTTGCGATGCTTCTGGTGTTGTCGGCGTCTATAAGCTACGGTAATCGCTTACCATCAGGTGAGCCGTACGCTTGTTTGCCGACCTAGAGACATAAAAAAAAGTCAGCCATCGCCAACACCAGAATTATCACGAGCGCGTTACAGTCCCTACGTCCACTGTCAACAGTTGAGTAAGATAGTCAGCTCTGAATATCTTATTCAACAAAACAACATTTCTGTCCTCAACACTATTATATGACTGTGACCTTTCTTCAGGTTAAGATACTTCACCAGTCAGGCTGAACTAGATTTAAAGCCTGACATTTTCCGCTGTCTCCCAATACTTAACTACTTCAATAAATAAATGAAATGAAATTAAAACTGGGTAACGCTAATAAACAGCTGTTGGTGCTTTGGTGCTGTGCGGCTACGGCACCAAAGAATAAAGGCACCCCCTCTCTTCCCGTTTGTCGTAAGAGGCGACTAAGGGATAACAAGGTTCAACTACCACCTTGGAACTTAAGAAGCCGACCGATGACGGGATAACTATCTAACCGCTGGCTTTGAAACACACAGGCCGAAGACAGGCAGCAGCGTCTTAGGTGCGACAAAGCCAGCCCTGCGGTCACCAAACCGCCTGACCAGCGTGGTGACTATGGGCAACACACGCATGAGTTCACGCATTTTTGGCGCGAACTTGTAGAGATGTATTTCCAGCAGTGGACTGCAATAGGCTAGAATGATGATGATGATGATGATGATAAACGCTAATAAAACTCAAAAACACACTTAAAACAAATAAATAAAATTCCCAAACGAGCTGCTCTAGATTTCTACCAAAGTCTTAATAAAATGATTTTCTATTTATCATTAAAAAAAACTTAAAATGTATACATTTATGTGCTTTTCAAACCTCGATAGAAACTTGTTAAGCCATGTTAATGATAGTTCGCGCTGCAAGAAGTGAAGTTAAACGTTTCTTTAATTCCTATTAAAGCGCCGACTGCCTTCAATTGGATTCTCCGCGTTTTTCTCAACGGCTGTTACGTAAACATTCGGATTCTTAGGCTTTAATACATATTTGTACGTATTTGCCTTGCGTATTTTAATGTTTATTTTTGCTTCTTGCTGAGAAAGTTATGTGTCAGACTTCGATGGAACGTGAGGTGTAAATTGTGTAATTAAAAGGGTTTTAATTATTTGACTAGAGCTTTCTACTTATCAGGCAGGAATCGATTTTTTTATAACTTTTTCAGTTTTGTATAAATACGTCTTTTTTCTTTTCGAGATAGAATCTTTTTTAACTGACTTCATAAAAGGCGGAGGTTACTCAATTCGACCGTATATATATATATATATATATATATATATATAATATATATATATATATATTTTTATGTATGTTCGGGGATAACCGTCGTTTATGAACCGATTTTAATAAATTTTTTATTGGAAAGGAGTAATCGCAAGTGGGGTACCATGATAAGGTAACCAAGATCTGATGATGGAATCCAAGAGAAATCGAGGGAAATCTGCGAAAATCGTGGAGACTAGTGCGTTTGTTACATTTTTTTCAACTACTTACGTTGTATATTACTTGTCGATGTAATTGAAGTCGGTCTTTTTCGTTTGCGAGCAAACACAATTATATTTATTTATCTTTTGAGACTTTTATATTTTGAAAAAAATAATGAATAGGTATTATATTCTAGGACTGATAGCATTTGATAGGATTCAAGCGCAGGCTTATATTGTTAAGAACAAAAATAAAAACTACATCGCTTCTTCTTCTTCTTAAAGTGCCATCTTCTCACGAAGTTCGGCAATCATTTTGGCAACTTGTATTCTTGATAGCGCAGCCCTGAATAACGAACGGGTGCTTTTCCCGCCAATGGGCGTAGATTTTTTAGCTAAGATGTTCTTCTACGACCCACACTGCGCTTGCCGTGGATCTTGCCCTGGATAATAAGTCGAAGCAGCTGGTACTTAGAGCTTCTCATGATGTGGCCGTCTTCTCACATTGCTGTTTATATGCTTTTTTTGTATAATGTTGAATTTATAACCATCCCACTGCTAGAAATTTATGCATGCGATATAAAAATTTTATCAAAACCAAATTACTAAAATTTAATTATAATAACTCAGTACGACGCACTAACAGAGTTGTATTCTTCATTGTGTCAGTGTTATTATCAACCAGATCTAATGAACAATGGACGTTAACATTTCGATGACTCTTTTGACTACGACTATACTCGTTTTGTCTGCACTAGGTGACTCGCCTGGTTCCGCGCGTTGCTGGAGTTTACTTTTTCATATAAGGTCACCGGTATGAAAAAATATGAGGAGTTAATCCTACTGAACGTATGACCTCGTTACGTTCCTCGCAACGCCATCTATCGGAACCCTATTGGGTTAGGTTAGGCGTGGCGTTATTTGGTTTGCGGAAGCACGCTACAGCGTCCCCGCGACCCCATCACATAGGCGCCGCGGAACACACGTGGCGGTTTTTATTCAGTATGAGTCTGAATCCCCTCTGGTCCCACGCCGGAGGGTGTCCATGACGATTTTCCCCACGCAAAAAAAAAGGCGTGGCGTTATTTGATTCGTTCATTTACCATTTCTGACACACACACGTTTTTAAATCGTGTGTACGTAATAATAAGGTTTTGTTTACTTTCTAACCTTCCTAATTTAAGAGACTAACATGAAGAAAAAATCTCTCATATTAGCTTTTTAACAAAAGATAATTACACCACCAGATACAGTACACCAGCTGTTAGAACCTAAGGTATTAAAAAGACTAACACACAAACAAACAAACCTTAATTTGTATCATTAATTACATAGATATGATATTTATCATATCTATGTATTACACTATTAGGTTTATTACTATTATGGACATCGGTAGAAGAGTTTATGTAACTATTAAATAATTACAATGGTCGACTTAACTGCTTGCAATTAAAGAAAGATTGATTCATTTTCAAAATTGTTTAATTCCAAAAAAAGTAGTTACCGATCTCTTTTAATTTTCCAATAAATAACCCTACAGCCCTGTAACACACTTACACACTTTCCACATTACAGCTTGTAATGTGGAATCCTTTTTTTCGTACAAGGAAACTACATGAATTTCGGAATTAAATAAATTCATAAAATAACGAAATTTGAATATACTTGTAATTTGTTTAAAGATATAGTTCTCAGAAGTTCATTGAAGAAGTATTAACATAAAGACATTTTTTAACTCATTCACATTACACGGTATTCTAACAATACCGCTGACACCTGACCTCTGCCATTAATGGAGGCATTCTTATTTGGAAACATCGAGATTGCTATCAATTTAAAACCTAAATATTTAGCAGATAATACCTTACAATAATAAAACATATTAATGTCTGTAACATTTTCAGAGACAACGCTAAGTTAATTAGTAATGATGACTAGCCTGTTGGCTCAGTTGGCACTAGGACCTGTCTTTTGCTTCACATAAGTTCGACTCTTACTCTGAAACTTTTTTCTAAATAAAAATGGGGACAAATGAGTGGACGAAGCCATCTAATATTAAATGGTTACCGACCTCCATGGACATCTGCAACATAAGTGGAGTTGGTACGTTGCGGTAGGAAATAAGGTTGTAGGGACAAGAGTACACAGGTAATCTAGGTAATCCACCTAAAATTGTGTATATTTTATAGCTAAAAATTAAAATTGCAATATATAATATAGATATTTTGATAGATATTATGAAAATGTATAATTCTACAATATGTGACAACAATAAATGAACAAAAACATTAAATGTCGCTACGATAAAACCACATGGGTCCTTTATATGTCTGTTATATGTATGTGTATGTATAGTTCATTTATTGTCTTCTTAGTCAGTCATCAAAGGTTGCGGTGGCAAAAAATACGTGTAATAAAAGGTATTTCAAAACGATAAAAATGTACATTAAACGTTAAAATGCAAGTCTTCGCGTCTTTATCACGGTTAGACATTTAAACGGTAACACATCGGCGCTTCGATCCCGTCTCGCAATAAACCGCGGACTTTACGAGATGAAGACGATAAAAAAAGGATAATCGAGAACATATTGAACTTTTAATGAGACAAGCGCACGGACGTGCTCTGCTAAGTTCGTGAATATGCGTGGATTTTAATAATTTTATGCTTATAATTTTTATATTTTATCAAATTTAGTCAACAATTTTGTCATCATAAAAAGTTTTATTATTTCTTTTACACAAAAAAAAAATGTATAAATATTTATAAAACACGTAATCATTTGATTTTAATATACATCTACATAAATAAAAATGAATGTTGCTAAGCGCATAACTCAAGAATCTCTCGACAAATTTGGCTAATTTATTTTTTGTCTTTTCTTAAGGCCCACGGAAGATTTAAATACTTAAAAAAAGTAAAAAAAAAATTACTATTAACTTTTGACAGAACGAAGTCTGTCCGGGCAGCTAGTATTAAAAATATACCAAAGTCGTAAGTAGAACTTGGCGCTACATATGCCATATTTCTGGAACCTTAATCGTTTTCATTGCGAACATAAAATGATTGTATTGGCTTTTTAAGGCAATTTTTATTATTTTACCGTTTCTTTGAACACAAGCTTACTAATTTTAAATTACCGTTTGTTGGCCTTACTTATATTGTAATGCGAAAATAATTGAAATAATTAACGATAAAAGAATTATGGATATTTAAGTTTCTATAATACATCGTAATGTTACGTTTTTTTTTTCAGTTGAAATCATATTATTTTTTTTCTATCCAAGAGTGTATGTACTTCGATGTCGGTTTATATCTGACGGATAAAATTGTCATGATGTATGTTCGGGATAAACTTCCAAAACTATGGAGACGATTAATGAAGTAAAACTTATTTATGCACGAAATTTACGAGCATTACGAAAAATGTGATCGGGCGAGGCGAACGGAAGTTGAGAGGAAGACATAAGTTATTGAAGATAGAAACTTGTACTTTAGTCGTGTGGTTCTCGTTTTTTTTAAGTATAATTGGTTCAACATAATACTACTTTAATCTTTTTTTTAGCTGTTGCTAAGTTTTGGTTATTGAGCCTTCTTTGCAGAAGACATAAAAATTAATTTAAAAATAAAATTTATTTACTATCATGTCATGATCATTTTGGTATTGCATTTTGGGTTTTGCTATTTTGGCACAGGCACATTGGCATGGCCATTTGATTATGACTAAGATTTTTGGTCATGAAGATTATATGTCTATATAACATTTATCACGACGACTTTTTGCTGAATTTTATATTTATTACATTTTAAGATAGTTTTTATGATCTTTTTCAAAAAAAAAACAAAGATATCGTACAGTTTTAAAAATAATGGCACAGCTTGTTAAGATGAACGTTTAGTAATTTATGCAGGATTTTATTTATTATTGCGATTAAGTTGTATGCAATAACTCTCAGGAGATGTAAGGAATACTTCGCTTGGAATTATTACGAGGGTTTTTGTTTCAATGATTAATAATTTGTTGTGTATTTTATTGACTTAAAATACACAACAAATTATTAATCAATATGTAATAAATATGGTATTATATTAAAAAAAAAATACTCTAATTGATGTTTAAAAATGTAAAATATATCGTTCTTTAAGCATGAGTATGTACTACACTTATTTTATATGCTAATACGCTAATATCATAACAATACATATAAGATAATAGATAAATTTTAATGCAAGCCCTTACTATGTAATCATGTTAATTATTTCTAGAACATTATATACATAGTTGTCAGGTACAGTAACACAGAATAAGAATCGTTTTGAGCTTGTGTGTTATTAAAGTCGGGAGCTCTTACGCTTCAGCCTGTAATATCCCGCACTACTGAGCATAGGCCTCTTTCTCCATGTCGGAGAAGGATCAGAGCTCAATCCACCACGCTGCTCCTGGTATATTCCTTACTATGAGTAACGATCGCTATCAGGTGTACATGATAACAACCGGGACCGACGGCTTAACGTGCTCTCCCAGGCACGGTGGGGAGACCCAGAAGGACTGCACAAACACCCAGACCACGGCAAACACCTGTATGGCCAGTACAAATGTTTGTCATGGGAACTCTTATATATTGTAAATTAGCATATAAGGGATATTGATATAACTAAAAAAAAACTGGTAATGCCCGTGTTGGACTCTCACATTTACATGTGGTTCCATACCACTGTTAACTGCACCAAAATGGGCAGATATATTTTTTGTTTTCGTTTTCTTTAGATAAGTTATGTGTAAATGAAATTAAACAATTCACGAAAAATATGGCGGTACAAACTTGGCTGGATCAACTAGTGATAAATAATAATAAAGCCAATAATGGCCTTTAAAAGCACGTGAATCCTGCATAGGAAATATAGAAACACACAAAATTCACTAAAGATCAGATCACAGTAACGTATAGCCAACAGAAATATTTGTTGTGTGCCAAGGTTGAACCCGCGAGACCATACATGAGCCAGTTCTCAAAAAGACTATGTCAATTGTTGTCAAAATTACTTCATCATCATCATTTCAGCCTATTGCAGTCCACTGCTGGACATAGGCCTTCACAAGTTCGCGTCAAAAATGGTGTGAACTCATGTGTTTTGCCCATAGTCACCACGCTGGGCAGGGTTGGTGACCGCAGGGTGGCTTTGTCGCACCAAAAACGCTGCTGCCCATCTTCTGTCTGTGTATTTCAAATCCAGCAGTTGGATGGATGGTTATCCCGCCATCGCTCGGCTTTTTAAGCTCCACTACCAAGTGGAACTGTGTTATCCCTTAGTCGCCTCTTACGACACCCACGGGAAGAGGGGGGTGGCTTTATTCTTTATTGTCGTAACCACACAGCAAGTTTTTCAGTTGTAGTTTATTAGTTGAGGTGGAACAGGATCCAATGGTCAAAATTACTTGGATATCAGTAACTTAAACGTCAGTTTACTTGGATAGCAGTAACTCTACTTTAGCTCTAGCGATAGTTGGTTTAATGTCCACCCCGAGTCTGGGTATACAAAAGATATTCAAGAAAAAATCACAGTTGTAGCAGTCGTCTATTACCTATAACACATGCATTAAGTTGGCTATCTTCAGAACAAACGCCCGTGTGTGTATGTTATAAGATATTTTTTTTATTTATTTCATCCCAGAGGGCTTTTTTATAGGTAATCGATCTCATATGAATATTTATTGGAATTATATATAGATGATAAAGCGCCGATCAAAACACGAAACGGCTTAATGTCAATGTTTAAAATAGTTTGAAATTTGCATCTCAAAGGCATTAAGCGTTGATTAATTACGGTCTATTATCCGTCGTTTATTATAATTTTATATTGATAGCGTTCTCTTTACTTTTATATGTATTACAAAATAATACTTTGAGTTAGTGCTATTTTGTTATAAAGTTTTTTTTTGATGTTATTTTAATTCATTTGATTTTTCAGGATGTATTTAGAAATTTTAATGAGAAATTAATATAAATATTCAAACTAATAGCTCTAGTGGTGTTTAAATTTTTCATTAAGAATAATCAAAGAACTTTCTAGTTTTGGAAATAATTATAAATAGAAATTTTAATTTTTGATAGAATATACTTGCGCTAGTAGATATTTTTGTATTTAACTTTGCACTTCTCACAAAATAATACACATACTGTTATAATATTTTTTTTTCATATGTAATGTATTGTAATTAAAATCTTACGAAATACAAAAAAATCCTTTTTGGGTATGATAAACTAATTCATAGGATAGCCTGGAGACTAGAGGGTAGATAGAGATCTAGTAGTACGGTAAAGGATATCAATCAAACCATTGTCGAGATGTTTCATTCATGAGCGCTGATGCACCAGCTAGTTATACGAAAGTACTACGTACTAAAAATAAATCGGTGTTAAAAGGAAACATTGAAACATTACCAAAGACAGTAATTACACGCAAATATAAGATAATTGTGTTTGCAGGCAAACGAAAAAAAAACCGACTTCAGTTATATCGACAAGTAATACAACGTAGGTAGACGAAAAAATTAGTCAAGTAATACCTACGCATTATCAAAGATTACTCCAAAAGTTGTTATCAGATCTCGATGAAATTTAAATGTGAGCACATGATAAACATCGGCTTTCGATTAAATTAAAAATCATCAAAATCAGTACTCCTAGTAAAAAGTTATGCTGATTATTGTTATTATGATTTTCGAGTTACCCTCGATTTTTCTGGGATCCCATCATCAAATCTTGCTTTTCTTATCATGGTATCACACCAGGGATATCTCCTTTCCAACAAAAAAAAAAAGAATTACCAAAATCGGTTCATAAATGACGAAGTTATCCCTGAACATACATTAAAAAAAATATACGGTCGAATTGAGTAACATTTTGAAGTCGGTTGAAACCGCGAGGCACTTTTAAGGAGTGTTAAGGAGATACTTTTTCAATATTAAGACAACAGATAAACATAATTTCTCTGAATTGGCCATCAACTGAAAAGAAGTAAAAGACTCGGTTCTCTTTAAACGTAATTCCGTCGAACGGATCTGTTACAATCATCTTGTAATTAAGGTCACATTAAAACTCCTGTTTAATTAAAAATCCGCAGCTCGTACAAAGTAATAATTGAAACAGATTGGGATAAACATACATACATTTAATTTGTCGAACAAATTTAAACATGTCTCAACTTAACCACAGGAAAAAAGAAAGTTTGTAAAATTATGTTTTGACTTATAAAATTTGAAAGGAATGAATGTATGAGTACTTTGAATTTGGACTTTAATGTGTGTAAAAAACGTTTTATTTTATTGTAGCTGTAGCTTTTATTATACAATTTTTTCAGCCCGACTAGGGACGTACCTCGACCTTACAGAACATCACAGCTAAATAATAATACTTTCAAGCGGTGTTGTGTTCCCGTGGTTAGTACGGTGACCAGAGCTCCTGGGAGCGATTGAAGGAAGGCTCGGGTAAGGGCTTGCGATGTTTCTGGTGTTCCAGGCGTCTATAAGCTACAGTTGTCACTTACCGCCAGGTGAGCCGTGCGCATGTTTGACAACCTAGTTGTATTTAAAAAAAACCATCTTTGAGAAAATTGACGATTGGAACACTTATTTAACATACGACATACATACATACGTATTTCAGAGTATATCTCCTTGTCGAAACAAGGCTTTAAGAATATCCTCTCGAACCGTAATTGCTCAGCCATACAAAAACAGCATTGTATGAGTGATACAAACAGAAGTAAAAATAATAACGCAGACATCTCGAGGACATGTTTTATTATAAAGTAATTTGAAATGGTTCAATTGAAAACCGCCTTTATTACCACTTTGATAAAAAACTTAATAGTTTTGTGGAATAAGACATTTGATGATGATAGAGCTTTATCAAAGGAGTTGGGTTGAGTGATTTGATTGTTTTTACAACCTAATGAAATCCTATGTTAATAAATGTTGTGTATTTGATTGTAACTGCGGAGTTTCTTGTCGATTCTTCGCTGCAATCAGGTCTTCATTTTACTATTATTAATTCAGTAGTATTCACTTTCTGATGTAAAATATTAGTCATTATCGCCATTTATCTTAGCGCAAACAATTGCAAAACAATTGATCAAACAATTTGTCAAGATTGAGAGCGCCATTTTCACATTTTTTATCGATTAAAAATCCTCACAAATAGGAATCGTCTGTCACTAAATTATTAATTAAAAAAAACAGAAACATTATTACACCGAAACTTTTTTCACATTTTCGACCTCAACCATCTTACTTTACATGACTGACATAATTAAGATTTAATACAAGAATATTTCGACCAAAATGACTGCTCCAACAAAAAACTGAGATCTCGACGCTGCTCGCCGTGTATGATATTAAATTTCGCTCATCAGGTGTGAAAGGGATGAAAGTATATTTTAAGTTGAGGTTTGAAAGAGATGTAACATTCGACACGGCTAATTTGGACAACGATTTTGTTTCCCTGACTTTTTATCTTGATTCCAAAAATATTAAAAAATAAATTAGATTTTTATATTTCGAGAATTAAATACATATTTTATGATATGTAGATATATTATAGGCAGCAGCTTTCTTGTCTTTTTCGAATATGTTCACTAAGTAATATTTTTAATATTTGGTTTGGTTTTGTGGCATAGCTAGCGATCCAGCTAAAATTTAGTTGTAACCTAGGCGTATATGTTTAATTTTTCTAGAATTTAATTTTGTGTTTCTCTAAAACTTTAGAACAAAATTCGAACCAAAATCTTGTTGTGACACATATTTGAGAAATAAAATAGGAACATCCTGTATATTAATATATATGTTTATATTCTTTTGTTTTAATGTTACAGAAAAGTTTTAAAGACCCCATTCCGTGTGTCGGTCTCATAACACATGACATGACGAGGTGTTTTGTAGCTTCAAGTAGCGTTTTTAATTCACATAACACATAACGTTGAGTGTGGGTGTGCAGTCGATATCCGTTTACGACGATAAGAAAATAGGCGATAAATCGCGTTCGAACGCCACACCCACTGTGATGAGAATGGCGTTCTTATCGCGAAACGGTTGATGAAAAAATTATATTAATCAATACTAATATTATAAAGCAGAAAAGTTTGTTTGTTTGTTTAAATGCGCTTATCTCAGGAACTTTTACCGAGATCAAGAACATTTACCGAGGAAGAAGGTATAAGCTAGTTTTTTTCTGAAAATAACCCGTGTGTAAATTCGGGCTACAGGAAATTAATTATAAAGTTTCACATAGTTTTCTATGGTCTTACAAACTCTAATAATATATTCAGATCAGATTTTTTTTGTACCAATTTTTCTGCACCAAGCTGGAATCGAGCCCGACACCGCCGTCGCTATGGCGACTACATTGCTACACAGGAATAGTTGTCTCATTTAATTGTTTTATTCAGTACTAAGCCGGGCCTAAGAATACATATTGTGATGTAACACACGACAGGAACGGTTATTTAAAAAAAATAAGGTCGAGGGAATAAGGACAATTTAAGAATTGGTATTTATTTATTGTATTTATCAACCTCGAAAGTTGGTGCTTGTTTTGTGGTCACATTTAAATTTGATCTAGGTCTGACGACTACTTTTTATCCCCCCCCTATAAATCGAATAAATAAAAATAAAAATGATATATTTCGAACCCATAAAAAACCACAGTTGTTCGTCACAAAAACACTTAATAATAATAATAATAACAAAAAGAAACACATTAAACTTTTGTGTCTGTTCGACGAAGAAACGGAATGATGCGTATTTAATCATTTATTTATTTATTCACACTTTCGAACACCAAGGTTTTTACAATGTGACAAATGATATAAGAAAATATAAATTCTCTTCCAGGCAACCTTTGGGCAGAGGACTAACATAGTGTGAGATGGGGCGCAAAATTTTTACATAATATATATATATATATATATATTCCTGTTACATAAACTGCTGTGTGGCTACGGTACTAAAGAATATAGCCACCCCCTTTCTTCCCGTGGCTGTCGTAAGAGGCGACTAAGAGATAACATAGTTCCACTACCACCTTGAAACTTAAAAAGCCGACCGATGGCGGGATCCATCCAAATGCTGGCTTTAAAATACACAGGCCGAAGACGGGTAGTAGCGTCTTCGATGCGACAAAGTCAACCTGCGGTCACCAACCCTGCCTGCCCACCGTGGTGACTATGGGCAACACACATGAGTTCACGCCATTTTTGACGGGAACTTGTGGAGGCCTATGTCCAGTAGTGGACTTCAATAGGCTGAAGTGAAGTTGATGATGATGACATACAGTTTTATCATGTAATTGTTTCAACTATCTGCGTTGTACTCATGTTACTAGTAGATATAAATTGAAGTCGGTATTATTTCGTTTGCGAGCCAACGCAATCATACCTTTAGGTGTCGGTTTTATTAAGGAAGGCTGTATGTAAAATGTAAATTAAACTCTAATGAACAAACAAAAACTTATAATTTATGTCCACATGGCTTTCTTACATACATTATCTTATTATAATTGTAACCGGTTCATGTGTGTACATGAGATATGTGTAGGAAAAACATATTAAAAATGTTTTTGAAGTAAAACTTCTTTACGCACGCTTGACTAGTAAGCTGGTGAATGTGTGACGAGAGCGTTACGAAAAGTGTGATCAGGCGAGGCGAACGGAAGTTGAGAGGGAGATATAAGTTGGATGGAGATAAAGAAGTTTTACTTCAGTCGTTTGGTCTAAAGCACACTTGTTTATATTTGTAATCATAACTACGTCTATTATTTATTTCTGATTTTTTTTGGCATTGAACGGTTATTATGTTATAACGCAAAAATTCATCAAGAAATATGAATTTCAACTTCATAGTTACTAAAGGACGAGATAAAGATAAGTTAGTGAAGATAGAAAGATAAAGGAATGAGAGATGTTTATATGTTTGTTCCAAAACACAGAATTTCATACTTCACAATTGTGATTCTAGAGAGCTGACTTAAAATCTGGTATAAGTTTCATCGTGATACACCGTTTAGAAATGGATAAATAATTGTAGTATTGTTAAAAAATCGTAAATCCCTTCAACACATATAATAATCGACGTAGACAAAGTTGCGGACATGATTCAACATATACATATAATTAAACATTATAATCAATTTGAGAGGAAACACAGAAAAAAAAATCAGCGAATTATCAATTTACCGCGCGCTCACGACGCGTTGTCCTTAATTGATTTGAATTGAAATTGAATTAGATAAAATGAAATTCATTCATTACTGTTTAAATAGTTATTGATTATCGAAGAGACGCCGATCGATTAATTAGTTATAATTTATAACGTCTTTATTGAAATTGCCCTCTATGTTAAAATACTTCTTAAATATTTAGAAGCTTAATCATTTTTTATTTTTTATTTTTATATATAGAAGGCGCTCGTAATACCCCCGGCTTATGATTTAGAAAAATGAGTGTGGCCGTCGCTACATATATATATAATCTATAATAATATATATAAAAGCGAAAGGTCACTCACTCATCACGAAATCTCCGAAACTATAACACCTACAAAATTGAAATTTGGCAGGTAGGCTCCTTATAGGACGTAGACATCCGCTAAGAACGGATTTTACGAAACTCGACCCCTAAAGGGGTAAAACGGGGGTTGGAAATTTGTATGAAAGTTCTATGTTTTTGAAGTAGGAGACTTGAAATTTAAAATATATGCTCTATAGATGATGAAAAGGTGTCTAAATAATGTATCTTTAGAAATCAACTCCCTTTTGGGGTTAAAACGGGGGATGGTAAGTTGACTCACTCATCACAAAATCTCCGAAATTATAACACCTACAAAATTGAAGTTTGGCAGGAAGGCTTCTTATAAAGCGTAGACATTCGTTAATAACGGATTTTAAAAATTCGACCCCTAAGGGGGTAAAACGGGGGTTTAAAGTTTGTATGAAAGTCCTATGTGTTTGAAGTAAGAGACTTGAAATTTAAAATATTCGCTCTTTAGATGGTGAGAAGGTGTCCAAATAATGTATCTTTAGAAAGCAACTCCCTTTTGGGGTTAAAACGGGGGATGGTAGATTGATTCACTCATCACGAAATCTCCGGAACTATAACAGCTACAAACTTGAAATTTAGCAGATAGGCTCCTTATATGGCGTAAACATTCGCTAAGAACGGATTTTATGAAATTCAATCCCTAAAGGGGTAAAACGGGGGTTGGAAGTTTGTATGAAAGTCCTTATGTTTTTGAAGTAAGAGACTTGAAATTTAAAATGTATACTCTATAGACGATGAAAAGGTGTCCAAATAATGTATCTTTAGAAACCAACTCTCTTTTGGGGTTAAAACGGGGGATGGTAGGTTGACTCACTCATCACGAAATCTCCGGAACACCTACAAACTTAAAATTTAGCAGGTAGGTTCCTTATAGGGCGTAGACATCCGATTTATCGAATCATCCTGATTTTACAAAATTCAAACCACTAAAGGGATAAAACGGGGGTCGAGAGATTGTATGAAAGTCTTATGTTTTTGAAGTAAGAGACTTTAAATTAAAAATATATGCTCTATAGATGGTGAGGTAGTGTGCAAATAATGCATCGTAATCTATATATATAAAAGAGAAAGGTCACTAACTCACTCATCACGAGAACTCAAAAACCGCTGGATGGTCTATCCATCCAGGTTGGACAAAGATAAAATTTGGCAGGGAGGTAGATTATAGTTAGCAGACGTCCGTTAAGAACGGATTTTACGATATTCTACCGTTAAGGGGGTTTAATTGGGGTTGATAGTTTGTATGAAATATATACAGCCTGAAAATAAAATTAAAAATGTGGTGTATAGAGAGGTTTTATAAAAATAACTAATGAATAAATTGTGCCTTTTAAACAGTTACTCAGTTTGATAAGCATTTCAAGTGACTGAAATAAAAAAAATAATTTGCGTTGAACATCTTAATAGTAATGCATATCTTCATAACCATGCGGATATAGTCGCGGGCAACTGTTAGTGTATTATAAAACAAAGTCCCCAAAAGTGTATGTCGAATTTTCATGCGGTTTCACCATTGGAGAGAGGGCTCTACCATTGGCAAGAGGAAGGTTTACGGTACGGCTAAGCCGACTTTGATGAGAGTTTCACTGAAAGTTTGCCGGGAAAACTTTGTGACACACTAATGTCAACGCGGGCGAAGCCGCGGGCACAGCTAGTCTATAATATATATAAACGCGAAAGGTCACTCATCACGAAATCTCCAAAACTATAACACCTAAAAACTTGAAATTTGGCAGGTAGGCTTCTTATAGGACGTAGACATCCGCTAAGAACGGATTTTACGAAACTCGACCTCTAAGGGGGTAAAACGGGGGTTGGAAGTTTGTGTGAAAGTCCCATGTTTTTCAAGTAAGAGACTTGAAATTTAATATGTACACTCTTTAGATCGTGAGAAGGTGTCAAAATAATGTATCTTTAGAAATCAACTCTTTTTTGGGGTTGAAACGGGGGATGGTAGGTTGACTCCCTCATCACGAAAACTCCGAAACTATAACAGCAACAAACTTGAAATTTGGCAGGTAGGTTTCTTATAGGGCGTAGACATCCGCTAAGAACTGATTTTATGAAAATCGATCCCTAAGGGGATAAAACGGAAGTCGGAAGTTTGTATGAAAGCCTTATGTTTTTGAAGTAAGAGACTTGAAATTTAAAATATACGCTCAATAGATGGTGAGGAGGTGTCCAAATAATGCATCGTAATCTATATATATAAAAAAGAGAAAGGTCACTAACTCACTCATCACGAGAACTCAAAAACCGCTGGATGGTCTATCCATCCGGGTTGGACAAAGATAAACTTTGGCAGGGAGGTAGATTATAGTTAGCAGACGTCCGCTAAGAACAGATTTTACGATATTCCACCGCTAAGGGGGTTTAATTGGGGTTGAGCCTGGGGGGGAGCCTGAAAATAAAACTAAAAATGTTGTGTATAGAGAGGTTTTATGAAAATTACTATTAAATTATACTAAATCGTGCCTTTTAAAAAAATACTTAGTTTGATAAGCGTTTCAAGTAACTAAAATAAAAAAATAATTTGCGTTAAACATCTTAATAGTGTCACGGTTCCCCTGGTCTATTAGAGATGTAAATAAAACCAGGGTACCATGAACTAAAAAAATTTATTAAATTAATTAACCCGGTGAGGTAGAAAATAAAAAAATGTACGTATATGGGCGGGGTCGAGCACCCAATTCACACAAGCTCCAAATGCAGTTCGGCTCAGGTACTCTCCTGGTTTGCCGTGCAGGTGATATTCCCGGGAGTCGCGTGGCAGGCGTATTTCAATATACAATTATAATAAAAAATATTAAAAATGAGGGTAGACTCGAAAGATGATGAAATGTAAGAAAACAATTCAAATGAGATTTATGCTACTGAATACTAATATTACATTTTACAATAGGCATGATCACTTGCATCAACCACACAAATTGCCTGCTACATAAATATACCACTTACCCAGTTTGGGGGCGATAAACACTGACACTATAATATTTGTTAAATCGAGACAACGCTAAGCAAGAATCACACAATTTTATAAAATATGGTTACGATGCTTAAATATATATTAGCCACCGTATTAAGAGACCGTAATAAAACAGGTGATGTGCGTTAACTATTTCTTGAGACAAATTTCCAAAAATGAATGACGCGGCGGCGACCAGTACTGCCGTTTTTATAAGCAGAGACAAAAGATTCATTTGAATTTTTGAAAAAAAGATAAAATGTTGCCCGTGCGAATATATAAATGCCGGATGATGAATTTATTATTTTTTTTTTTGTAGAAAAAAAAAATAATTTATGATAAAATAGTGTATCATAAATTACTGTAGATTTTAATTTCATTTAATTATAATAAACTAATGTTTTTTTTTTTTTAAGAAAAATCATTTCACGTATTAAAATATTAAATTTAAACATATTTTAATTTAGCAGCACAAATAATGTACGTATAACGTTACAATAGTAATGCATATCTTCACAACCACGCGGACGTAGTCGCGGGCAACAGTTAGTGTATTATAAAACAAAGTCCCCAAAAGTGTATGTGATCGATTCGCTCAAAATCTACTGAACGGATTTTCAAGCGGTTTCACAATTGGAGAGAGGGCTCCACCATTGGCAAGAGGAAGGTTTACGGAACGGCTAAGCCGATATTGATGAGAGTTTCACTGGAAGTTTGCCGGGAAAACTTTGTGTTACACTAATTTCAACGCGGGCGAAGCCGCGGGCACAGCTAGTATAGCTATATATATCTCTCACGAGTCAGTTTTGGACTCACCGTCGAATTAGAGACAATAAGCTTTACTTCGTAATTTAAAGCATGCAGTGTTAAAAATATAATACGCCTCAACGTTTTCAAAATAAAAATGTGAATAAAAAAGGCAAGGGCACTTAAGAGCCCATTGATTTAAAAAATAATAACCTCCGGCCATCAAATATTGTAGAAAGTAGACTGATCCACGTATCAGCCTCACAAGAATAGTAGTATCTACATGTATTTTATGTTAACTTTAAAATAATGTAACAAATATTATATCGGGTTCATTTATTTTAGATATATTTAATGTTCGTAATTTTATCTATATAAATAAATAAAATTGGAGTGTCCGTTTGTAATATTTAAATAACCGCTTTTTACTAAATTCATATGTATATACGGTACATATTCCAGAATAACATTTTTTACAATTTTTGTCTATCTGTTTGTTTGTTCCAGCTAATCTCTGAAACAGCTGGACCGATTTTGGCGCGACTTTCACTAGCAGATAGTTGATGTTGTAAGGAGTAACTTAGGTTACTTTTAAGTTAGAAATTTATTTATTTTATAACTTTATGAACTGAAAAATAACTTTTTTGTTAAATTTCACGCAAAAGAAGTCGCGGGCACAGCTGTTTTTTATATATATTGTAAATTCTTTATATACTTTATTGCACTTAAAAAAAGAATAACAAGAAAATTACACTATATACTTATCCCTAGAAGAGATCTCTTCCAGTCAACCAATGGTCATGAGAGAGTGTCATATAGCGGGGGACACAGTGCAAGAAATAAAAATGTAAAGAAAATAGTTGAATAAATCTATCCAATGTTAGGTATACTCAGCAGAAAATTTCTGTTACAATATTGCTATGGTACGAATTTAAAAAATTAAAAATAAATAATTTTTCTATAATAATAATAAATCTTGGTGAAAGCGAATAAATCAAACAATCGCGATTTAGATACCGTGGACCGAGCACGCGCCGCCCACACGATGTCACGCGGCTTCACTCGCTGTAAAGTTATAGCGTCCGTTCGCCTGTTCTTGCAACTGAACATATCACTAAGTAGTATAGAGTTTAATAGTAAAAATGTGATTTTTATAAGAATTTATCTTTTACTTTGTTTTATTTGTGTGTGTGTGTGTAATTACTTGATGTCAACAAATGAAAATGTCAACAATGAAATGAATACTAAGCCACAAAATAAGCTTTTCTTGAAGTTTGCCTGCTGTTGAAGTCAAAAGATCAAATCACAAGAATTAACTAACTGTGACAATTCATAATGTCTGTAGGCTGTCTAGGGATTTTCAGTTTATTCAGAAGATAGAGTCACATGGTAAGCATTGGAGTTAATTACTTTGAATCTCCACTTAATACTTGAATCGTACTGCTTATATTTACAAGCTTTATAAATATGATAATTACGACTAGGTGAGTTTTTTTAATTTTTTTAACGTCAATTACTTGTTGCGTCTGACGATAACGTCGAGATGAATCAATGAGACCTACAGGTAAGATAGAGGGTCTTGTAGTCAAAGTTCAGTCATGTTTGAAATTGTACACATAATATTTATTCACAGTGAACGAACTGACGTTGTTTTACCCATTACAAGTACATCATTCTTGGATGTATTAAGTTGTTTGTCCCTCGGTAACTAACTAGTTCAGGGGTGTCAGACTCAATTTTGCAGAGGGCCATATATTAAATTTTTAAATTCGAACTCATGGGGGTTTTTGCCCATAATCACCACGCTGGGCAGACGTGTTGGTGACCGCAGGGCTGACTTTGTCGCACCGAAGACGCTGCTGCTCGTCTTCGGTCTGTGCATTTGAGAAGCGAGCATTTGGATGGTTATTCCGCCATCGGTCGGCTTTTCAAGTTCCAAGATGGTAGTGGAATTGTGTTATCCCTTAGTCGCCTCTTACGACACCCACGGAATGAGAGGGCTAAATTCTATAGTGCCGTAGCCACACAGCACGCATTTAAAAACTTTGATAGAGGATTCGAGTGAAGTAATGATTCTTCTTTCTGACACATTGCGATAGCGGGCCGTATCTTTCACATCTCTGAACTAGTTAATATTAATTTTTTTGTATTTTGTATTTATTTTATCATGTGAGTATATGTGAGTGATGTGAATTGTCGGGTGGTCATAGCCGTCTTTCTCCAGGAGAAGATTCGGGATTTTAACACCACGCTTCTCTACCGCTGATTGGCAGATAGGTATTATGTGAACAAAAATCTAAAAACCTCAATAGCTGTTGTGATTAGAAAGAAATGCATACAAGTGGCTGACCTAAGACTATATCCAGAAGGGCTGGTTCATACCCTAATTAGTCAATTACGCTCTCTTGATCTTGTGGCTACAGGATAATGTATTACACGTAGCTAGCAGTATCAGCCTTAGTACATTGCACTCAGGCAAACAGTGGATCGCTTGCTCTTAGACCTCGTAAAAGTAAAACTTAAATAGTATTATGAGGCCTATCTTTTGATTCAACATTTCCAATAAAAAAACTATCTCGTTAGCGTTATAACGCTATAAATGTGATTAATATAGATAATTTATTCCTTGATTGGGTTATCTGTATTTGTGCGGTTAGTTTATTAGTCAAACGCAGTATAGTCGATTAGTCGGCCATTTTTAATATTTTAAATAATTTGAAATTTATTTTTATGAGTTATAGTATCCTGAACTTTAAAAAAAAAAGTTGGTATTACGAGCAGAGAGCACCATCTGATGTCGTACAGCCCATGGGTAGAAACTTTTTGACATTTTTTACTAATATTATTATTGAATGATGAATGTATAATTTAAATTTGAAACATCAGAGGAATTGCTGGTACAACGCTGGTGTTTAGGCAAATATGATTGTGAAATTGTTTGAAAGTTTCGTGGGAAATTTGTTGGAAATAAATCAAATTCCTCCGTTCAAAATTATATCAAAGATGATGAAATACTAATTAAAAGGTTGTTGTTTTAAACAATAGAATAAACTAAACCTTTGATAGAGTTACTTTGTTTGCCAGCTCTTAGTTGAATTTGCATTCTAAGCCGGTGTTAACATTACGTAGAACCGACGTGACAAACTTGTCAAGTATTCTTTTAAGGATAATATCTAAAAGTCTATTAGGATAAAGTATACTACAATATAAATTTTAATTCCAAATATGTAAAGTACAGCTTATAAAAATTTATATTCAAAGAATCTTAACGGAATTTTGTGACTGAGACTCCTCCTTTGGTAACTATGAATTTGAAATTCATATTTCTTGATAAAACTTTGGAGTTTTTACAAAATAGCCGTTTAATGCCAAAAAACAGAGATAAACAATTATTTAAATAGACGTAGTTATAATTACAAATAAAAACAAGTGTGCTTTAGACCAAACGACTGAAGTAAAACTTCTTTATCTCCATCCAACTTATATCTCCCTCTCAACTTCCGTTCGCCTCGTCCAATCACACTTTTCGTAACGCTCTCGTCACGCATTCTTTAGCTCACTCCCCAAGTCAAGCGTACGTAAAGAAGTCTTATTTCAATAAATATAAAATGAACGTAAAGACAAAATGAAATAAAACTTTCTAGAAACATCTTTGGTTCAATTCAGAAAGTAATAATATTTATTGCTATACATATTAAAGTCCGTCTCATACTCAACTAATTATTATAGTTTCCCAAACTGTTTGTAACCAATAAATACTCATAGGAACATGTTAAGACTACTAATTCTTACCCATAAACATTGTCATGTAAAGCTTTAATATAAAAAGCTTATGTTACTAAAGCCTCAATAACCGCAGTAACACAAGCTCAGGCGGCGGGCTTATTCGCTCCATTACATTTTGAACGCGATGACAGCCTCGTGTGTCGGCTTATTATAACTGATCTCGATGCGTTCCAGATATTTGTGCATTTGAATATCTATAGTAATTTAATAATACACATTTTATTAATAAGTCCGATTTAAGTCCACTGTTTACATTATTTTTATTTAATTCTTAATATTTATAAGACTTTCCAAAATCATAGCAAAATAATACTGTTTTCAAGCAGTATTGTGTTCCTGTTGGTGAGTAAGGTGACCAGAGCTCCTGGGGGGATTAGGGATTGGGTCGGCAACGAGCTTGCGATGCTTCTGGTGTTGCAGGTGTCTATAAGCTACGGTAATCGCTTACCATCAGGTGAGCCGTACGCTTGTTTGCCGACCAAGTGACATAAAAAAAAAGTCACGGTACTCCTGATTTTAGGGTTATGTACCTCTACACAAATTAAGCAAATCTTTAACATTATAAAGCGGATTTTTTATTTATTTATTTGTTTCTTGATTATAATTTGGTTACCTTGCGCAAGTGATATATTTATTTGAAAATTTTATAGTTTATGAAATGTAGATATAGTGAACTAATGATCGTGTTCTGACTGATATGGGTAAGAATATGGTCGCGTGGGTGATGTCATTAGTAACTGACAATTAGGAAATAAAATTGTTTAGAGTGTATTGAATTACAAGCAGGCCAATAACTGACATTAGTAGTATAAGTACATAATAATGTTTTGATATAAAAACATTAAGTAAAGAACGCTGCACTAGAGTTATAAAACTCAAATGCTATTCGCAAATTAAATAAATGTAGAATGCCTTATATTTAAAAGACTCTAACAGGATATTAACTTGTAGGGATCTTGGGACACACGAAACATAATTTAATATCAATAATTCTATTCTAACCAGGCGGCATAGACCATAACGGATTATTCATCAAATAATTTCAAACTACTGCTTAAACTATTTTTAAAAAAGTTCATAGTTTCTTTACAAAGAGTACAGGCTAAACAAGCTACAACATACGTCAAACGCGTGCGAGACTTATACATTTGACGCTGCACTAAAACCTCCTTCTATATGTTTCTGTAAAAGTATAATGCTGTCAAATTAAACATGCATTAGACACGATAGTTTGACGTGTAATAATAATTACGCACACAATTTATTACAGACATTATGTTCAGAGGCATTTCATAAAGAGACTTACTCGTTACTTGTCCGTGCCAGTAATGGCTATCAAATTTTTTAAATGGACAGTATCAAAGCTATTTATCTCTATTAAGAGATTTGTCAGTCTGACAACTGCTTTTTTTTTTTTAACCAGAACAGTCTCTTAAATCATGATTGTTTTTTTTACAATCAACTAGGCAATATGGTTTATGAAATTAAAGAAATTAACAAAAAAAAAAATTTGCACATTTAAATGGACATTCGCTTCAGTCTGTAATATCCCACTACTGGGCATAGGCCTCTTTCCCCATGTTGGGAAAGGATCTGAGCTTAATCCACCACGCTGCTCCAATGCGGGTTGGCGGATATATTCCCTACTATGAATAACGATCGCTATCAGATGTACATGATAACAACCGGGACCGACGGCTTAACGTGCTCTCCGAGGCACGGTGGGGAGACCCACAAGGACTGCACAAACACCCAGACCACGGCAAACACCTGTATGGCCAATACAAATGTTTGTCATGTGCGGGGATCGAACCCGCAGCCGCCAGCGCAACAGGTACAATCCATGGTTGTGACCGTTGCGCCAACGCGGCGTCAATTGTCAAATGGACATTCATATTTATTGAATTACTTATTAGTCTATTAAAACCATGTAAAGGCTATTTATTTCGATCAAAGTAAAAAAATAAATAAATAAAGCGCACTAGCAGTGGCCGAAATAAGCACATATATTCGTTTTATTAGCTGCTTCGTTAAAATAGATAAATATATTAAAATTGCGTTTGGGTAAACTAAATATTATATGTTTTACTTATTTTTCTCATTCTTTTGCCTCTCTGTAGGGATGATCAAACTTATATAAACTTACAAGCAAAATCATGTACAGTTTTAGACAATAGCCTGTTTATTTATTTAGTAAGAACCACCAACAGAATTACACGTTTAAAAAAAAATACAATCAGTTATATGCCAAGGTATTAAATATATACTCTACTATACATATAATTCCTCTTAAAGGTAGTTACAGCATGCGCTTTAGATAAATAAGTCGTCAAAGATTTTGAACATTCAGGATTCAAACAATAAAATACATACAAAATAAAGAACTAAATAACTACATATTACTATTATAAATTAAATTTAGTGCTACATAACTTTTGATTTGAGGAATCAAATGACTTTAATAGTTTCTTCTTAAATCTAGGTTTTGTGCAAAGATGGCTAATGACTCGTTTTTAATTGTAAATTCTCTGTAGAGCCTACTCAGTTTCGAAGTCTCAGTTTATGAATTGTAATGAAAACTTTACTGTCCATTTCATAATTAAAATAAAATATTAAGATGCAATAGTATTATACACGAAATGAGAAATAATCCGTTAAGTAATAAGGGTGTAATAAAACATATCAACTCAATTGAATAGCTCATTAAAATGCAAGAACAAAACGCAGCAAGTCAGACGTGAACGTAATCCACAGATAAGAGAGAACAAAACGGTTAAATAATAAAAAAAAAAGTTTAGATGGCGCCGGGTATCGGGTTTCATGGCCTTTGCGTTGATGTTTTATGACACAGCCGAGCTAGTTAAAATCTTTGCTTATTATTGTTTCAAATACAATAAATTGGTCTTTTAATTATGATGACTATATAAATATCTTTTTATTTAAATCACATTTGCCTGAATATCAGTTATTTTGATAAAATCTTTTTTACAATTCTATCGTTTATTTATCATCAGCGTAAATAAAATAATAGATCTGTGTAATAGTGCAAGCACCAACTGAATTTTTTCTATAATTGTAAACATGATTGACATGTAACTACTTTATACAAAGTTATGTTTTAAGAATAAAATAAGCACAACGTGTTAAGAAGTTTTAGCAAGAACCAAACAAACCAGTGAAAAACTAGAAAAATGTATTTTACCGAAACCTTAATCGAACTTTCTATCATCGTTTGCCACTATATCGATTTATTAAAAAAAAAAAAAAAATAGACCTGTCTAATTTTCGAATAAAATAACATTAAGATTAACATAAATGTAACTGCGTTTTATGTTTACTGGCAACTTGATTGTTTTGATTACTTTTCATTACTATGACGAGTTAATATCAACAAAATATATTCAGAAACTATTTTATTTGTGAAACGTTTTGAAGTAGGCGATAATGTAATTTAAACAAGCAGTAAGCTACACACTTTACTGCTAATTTAATAGCCGGTTTTTCTTTTTACAATCAACATTCCTACTCCTGGGTAACTAGTAGGCAGCTTTATATTGAACTGACGTTATTGACTTTATATGATTGTGAATCGAGCGCTTTTAAAACTGTAATAAAATAAAACCTTTTACAGAACTAGAAAACACTAGATAACTCGCGTGACTTAACCTTTACGGTTTTTATTTCTTTTCCTTTAAGAATGAATTTTTTGTAAGCTTGCATAATTAATATAGTAATCAACTTAAGACTAGCGTTCTAAAAAAAAAATTAATAATTCAGTTTACGTGTTTTCATAAATAATTGACACCCCTTGAGCGTGGAACCCTAATAATCAAATGATATAAAACCTCAGTATTTTAAGATTTAAAACTACATAGTATATTTCAAAAGGAGCCAGTATCCCAATGTCACCAGACCAAAATAAAATGAGCATGAAGTTCGCCATTTGTAATAAATGTGTTCCATAAATCGCTACTCCCATTCACTCCCATTGATAACATGCGGCGAGGCCGATGAATATTCATTTTAAAGTAATTAATATTTCCGAGTAAGGCCCGATCAATTACGTCCTCAACTAATTACTTCCTTCGATGATAATTTTAAAAACTAATTATGTCGTACTCGATTTTAAATTTAAAAGTTTCCATTGTATATTAATATTATTTTACTAATAATATAAATTTATGTAATTATTTATTTATTTTAATACAAAAGTTTCGATTGATGATTGTTGCTAATTATGACGAAAAAATATATATTATTATATTTAAAGTATATATATTGCGATCTTTTTATTTAATTTATTTATATATTTCACAGACACACTCAAAACGTGATAAGAAAATTATGAGCTTAAAGAATTTCACATTTATACACATTACACTATAACTTATTATGACAGGTGTATATAAAATTTACTATATGTATAATAGTTTTAGTACTAATTACGCAATAAACAAAACAAAATCTAATGTGATATTACAACTCCCAATATTTCGGTGATAGACGTCATGATCAGTTGTTAGGAGATTCGCCTGTCACATTGACAATCTCGTTATATTTCGTCTAAATAGAAGCGTTTGCGTAGTGAAAACCCAAAAAGTTAGATAGGATATAGCTTGAAACAGAATATGGCTGTTTTTAATTTTTTTTTAATAATGTACTGTTACAGTACGATAGATTTATTATCCGAGCAAGAGGTGTTTCTAAAATTTCTGTAATAATACCTATAAATTCGCAAAATTTAAATTAAATGATTAAAATTGTATCTTTGAATTTTTAACCTTGTTTTAGTTTATATTGTAACTAAAATGTTCGAAACCATAAAAGAGTGAAAACGTCATTCAATATTTGACGTGCGACATGTGTCGTGACGTGCGACATGTACTATGGACACATTTATCCAATCGGATGTGCCCATCAATCAGATACCGCGGTATGATCACAAGACTTTATAAATAGCATATCAAATAGTGAAATATATATATGTACATACGTTTACTATGAAGAATAAATGGACACTCACCTGAAACAAAAATACATTCATATTAATTCGTAATTGTATACCAACATAAATATAAAATTTTCACGATCGTTATAAGCCTGTGCTTATATCTTTTATATACATATATATATAAAATATATAAACATAACTAAAACTCTACAGAAATACAATAATTAAAATTAGTAAATCAAGCGAAATCAATATCTAAGAATATCTTAAAACTGTACTATAAATGTTCAAATTTTTTTTTAAATTTGTAATTTTAAATAAATATAAACATGTATAAAATTATCCGTTTTTATCAATAAATTAAAAAAAAACCACAAACTAAACATACAATAGATACACGAATGATACAAAAAAACAGAAAATTAAGATTTTAAATCGCTTTTAGAGTTCCATTTTGACTTGTCCGATCTATTTACCTATTACTGATGTCTTGTGACTATGATTGTCATTAGAATTGTAATTGGTAGAAACTTGAGATTAGAATCGACATACTTCTAGTGGCCATCGTATAGTCGCTGCATTCATATTCCTATCATCTTACACGCTACCTGTACTGTATTTTGCCCTACAAGGTCGATATTTAAATCAATATTTAAATATAAATGCACATAAAGATATGTTAACCTCGTAAAATTATAATTGTACTAAGTTAACCTACTGCTCTTTTCTTCATACCCTTAAGGTAAGTACCATTAGCATACGGTCTGTCAAATGGAAAGTGGTTATCGTGGCCTATGGACGCCTGCAAAACCAGTAGCTTCGCAAGCGCGTTGCCGAGCTTACTCCATACCACTTGTATATGTTTTTCTCTGGAAAATTTCTGACTCCCTGAGGATTACACCCTAATAGAGCCAGTGATTGTGAAACGCTTATTTTAGTATACTATAAATCCTCCATTGATAACGTCAGCCAGTCAGTCAGGCACTCAGTTCAGCCTATTACAGTCTACTGCTGGACATAGGCCTCCCCAAATTCGCACCAGAAATCCCGGTTTTCGCAATCCTCATCCAGCTTACACCGCCAATCTTACGTAGATCGTCGGTCCAGTGGGCCAGAAGATGTCCACACTGCGTTTGCCAAAACGCGATCCCCACTCCAGGACCCGTCTCACCCAACGGCCATGGGTACAGCGACACAGGTGACCAGCCCACTGCCACTTCGACTTGCTTTCATTGATAACGACAACTATGTAATTACGTAGTTCCTCTTCCTCAGTTGACCGCGCCGGGATATCACATTCCGTGACAAAGGAAGTACACAACGAAACCCTAGAAGCGACTTCCTATGTTTCGAAAAATGTAAAAAAATATGCAAATATCGTTTTAACAGGGTAGACGTACGAAATGTATAAATATGCAATCTCTAGCCTTCTAATTCCCTACTCTTGGTTTCAATGTTAAAAGCCAAGTTTTAATAATAGACATTGGCAAAGGCATATATAGGCAAATATAGACATCATACGACATACGTAAACTTATAACTTAGTAAATAAATTGTAAGATTCATTTCTTTCGAAATTCTGATGAAGTTAATGGATTTACATTCTAATACCATTTGAACTGTTTGATTGGTATTTGATCTGTTATATTGTCAATATTTATTTCATAGCCGGGAAAAATAACTCGTGATAAGACTGCGATAACATTGTTTAGTTCGTATATTGCATTTTCTTATTATATACCTAATGTTAATTATGTAATTTGATGCCGAGATTATGAGATATAGATTTGATTCCGAATCGATGGTAGCTTTTACGGTACGGAACACTGTAATTAATAATTTAATATGTATAATGACGATTCGAAGGCGTTTCTTAAGCCTATTTGTATGAAGTCATTTTAGATTTTGATTTTGAGATAGCATAGAAATAATTAAGCAATGATAAACGCATTTAAACAAACAATAAAGTTGTAATGATCGTATTTTTATAGATCATATTAAGATTCGAAGCTAATAGAACAGTAAGGGTCACTAAAAGTATAGTGACCTTGTATTACCAGCCGTGACCGACACGCTTCCGTGACGACACCGCTCAGAGATCGTATGTGTGAATTATATATCACGTAATAATGTTACATACAATTATATATTTATTTATTCGACGTTCGAGATTTAAGCCGATTTTTTTAACTATGGAGGTTTCTTGTGTTACCGTTATGAATATTGTAATACGCCTTGTTATTTATCGATTTTACTCTATTCTTACGATTTGTTTTGCTATGTTTTATAGCTTAAGTAAAATATTATCTTTCAATTTAAAGAATATTTATGAACTAAACAATAAAATCATATCAGGTTAACTCTGCTCTCGAAAGTTATATCGTGATATTTATAGCCTAAAATATTTTCCGATTAAGAAACATTCATCACAAAAAATAATTATAATAACGTCAGTTTTAATTATCTTCCATCCTATGAATTATGACATTATATAGCATATAAATGTGTTTGCTAGCAAACGAAAAAAACCGACTTCAATTACATCGACAAGTAATACAACGTAAGTAGACGAAAAAAATTAACAAACGCACTAGTCGTCACTACGATTTTCAAGGGTTTCCCTCGATTTCTCTAGAATTCCATTATCAGCTCCTGTCGTATCGTGGTACCACACTTCGGATATCTCCTTTCCAACGAAAAAGAATTATCAAAATCGAAGTTATCTCCGAACATACAAATATATACGGTCGAATTGAGTAACCTCCTCTTTTTTTGAAGTCGGTTAAAATACTTCACAATTCGTATATTTTAATCACAAAAATAGTTTTAAAAATCAAACGCTAAATTCTTAATATTATTATGCCAATAAACTTCACAGCATAATGAAATTTTCATATCGTTATGCTTTTACAATATACAATAAATCATTTAAGTGTAAAATTAGGTAATGTTAGTATTTCCGCGTTATCTCATAAAGCTCGCGCACTAACGGTGTTACATCTTAAGAGCAAATAGGCTGCAGAATCTTGCGATGTAGCTGATCTTGCGAACGAGCTATTTGTTGAGAATGCACTAATTAGACGCAGCGGGAAATCGAAGTCTTGTGATAATGCTGTGTATAAACACTATTATAAGATGCGTCTGTGTTCGCGTGTCGTGGAATTTAGAAAGAAGCAGTATTTTGTTTTTAATGATGAATCCTAATGAGGTAAAGACTTGCTGCCAATTACTAGACAAATATAAGAGAGATATCTGACGGATAAAAGATGTGATGAAATTCCAATCTATTTTTCAGGTATTTCTATACGCGATCTTTGAAAGCATAAGTTGTAGTTCTTTATTGTTGGGGTGCAACAGTTTCTGAAGGGTTTATCCTATCATGACATCAAAAGGTCAAGTCTTAGATAGAACTAATGAAATAAATCCTTAATAGCATATTTCAAAGTGCATCGTCCAATGGATTAATAATAGAATAGGTACGTGAATGGAGACTGGCATTCTAATTTGAATTGGGGTTAGATTTTTTATTACAGTATTTTTCTTATGATTGTTAAATGTTTAAAGTATTTTTTTTAATATCTACACGATACACACACGGTCGTCTGTCCCTAAAGTAAGCAACTTAATGCTTGTGTTATAGGTAATAGCCGACTGGTATAGCTACATTTTTTTTTGGATAAACATACTTATAAATAATGAATACATAAATAAATATATACATTACACCCAGACTCAGGGTGGGAATCGAACCCACAACCCCCGGAGCAGAAAGCAGGGTCACTACAAACTGCGCCAACGGGCTAGTCAATATTAAGAACAAATGCGTATTCATGTCGTCCATCAATTCGCAGTACAAATACCTCTTTATCAAACAATGGGCTATAAAAGAACACGAAAGTATAGTAAAATACAGTCAAGTTTCACAATTCTATGGCATGTGAAAAATGTTTATACAATTTTTTTTTCACCAAAATAAAATATACCAAGGAGTCGTTTCAATAAATTCAAGGGTATACTTTCAATTTGCTTATAAATATTTATGTGCATGTAAGTCGGTTCAGGTCCGAGCAGAGCATGCGTTAATTAGTGCAGGGGCAAGCGCAGAGTTATGAACGAGAAACTCCTTACAATATTTTTTTGTTTGATTACAAAACTGCCTAGCGCGTTGTCGCAGTTTATAGTGACCCTGTTTTCTGCTTCAGGAGTTGTAGATTTAGAGAAGAAAGCAGATGATCCGGTTAATACAACGATAAAAGACTCGCAGTATTAAAAAAATACGAGGACACATGACTGATACATGACTTCAATTCATGTGATACATTAGCGCTAACTTACCCTGACAGTTACGTCAAGTCTAAGCCAATAAAGAGATAAAATTATTTTTAAATATAACATTTATGTCTTAAGGCCTTTGTTGGAGCTAACACATACACACACACACACACACACTTATTCCACGTTTCTTTTTATTTTAATTATAATCTCTAAATTCCGTCAAAGAGCAGTGAAGCAGTGTGGTGAAACTCTGATACTTCTCCTACATAGATGAAGAGGCTTATGCCCAGCAGTGGGATATTACAGGCAGAACCAATCACAAATCTCTACATGTTTACCTTATTTTTATCAAAAAGGAGGTTTTCATATTTTACTGTATTTTTTATGTGTTCTCATAACTATTTAAATTTGATTAAGATCTGACGATTAAAATTTGTGTTATTCCTAGTAAAGCGTGTTTAATTGATTATCTGTTTCGACTACCTGCGTTGTATTAATACTTATCCATGTAAATTGACGTCGTTTTTTTTTCCGTTTGCAAGTAAACATAATTGTCTTCATTCACTACGATGAAGTCGAGGCAGCAAGGCGTTCAAAAGTAGCCGTTTCTAACACAAACCCAATAAATCGAAACTCTAACAAAATATGGGAACTTGTTAGAAGCAGACGTGCGTATCATCTGGTGATTGGTGTCGCCATAAACTATTGGTATTTAGGATTATAACTTTCCAAACATTTTAATTTTAACCGTTCGGTACTTTATCACTCTTGCACTACTATGTCCCGCGGTAACATCGTTTTCTCACCACCATGGGTAGACTGGTAGATATCTCTTATAGAAATAAGTTCGCCCTTGCCAACATTTTTTATCAACATGATGTATAGTTATGATTTTATAGTGCAATAAAGAATATGGATAAAATTTACTTTAAAGACATAAAAGTAAGTAATAAGATACATTAATCAGTAAACTTTTCTGAGATTTAAATTAACTTTTTTAATAGTTTTGTAATAGCACTAGTTGTGAAGAGCCTAGAGCCTTCCTTGGCAAATAGACTATCCAGTACAAAGGGAATTTTCTAATTCAACCTTTTATTCCTAAGATTAACGCGTCTAAGCAAACAATTAATTTTTTTTAAAATTTATAATTCATATACTATTTATAAACATGAATCAGCGGCCAAATAATTGGAACTACATCGACATGAATATCTACTAGAAAATGACAAGTAGGTGCAGTAGTCACAAGAACTAGCTGTTGCAAAAACGACCAAGATTTCGATTCTCGCTCATGACAAATATTTCTATAAAACAAGGATGATCTTCGTTACAGTATAACCTACTTTTGGGTATTCATTAGAGTAAGTTTTGATTTATGTATAAAATCTTACAGATGCATCTTCAAAAGGTTCTAGAATTTTCTCAACTAGATTATTATATGCCCATACTAAAATGTATTTATCCCAGAATCCCTATGTTGATGGTAACCGTAACATCAAGCATCAAATGGAATATGTCAACGTCGCTTCGAGAGCTGTGCAAACACGAAACTTCACGAGCTACTGTCAAATTCAACAAAACCATCTCCTTCTAACACGTACAAAACTATCAATGAGTGAGCGAGACAAAAGACCTCGGTAGAAAAGTGTGAAGAACCATGAGCGTCCGATTCAAGAGAAGTGATCAATAAGTCCACATATTTATCTTCGTGTGTCAGTATTTCCGTTTTATGTCTCAATCCATTCTACGAATAAAAATGTGTCATACACACAATTATAGATTGTATGTCTGATTCACTAAAATCTAATATTTAAAGCGAAATTTTGATTTAAGTCTGTTGTCATATTTTTATAAATATCCTTTTTCAATCACTGAATAAAAACAAGTTTCAAAAATATTGCAAGATTTTAAGAAAAGAAATGTTTAATATTTAATTTATTTCAGAGTAATGTATTTAATTGTAGTTAATTTTCATACTATGTTGTTATTTTATCAATATTTCGTCTATGTTTTACGTTTTACCTTTTTAAGTTATAATATTGTTATTTTCCTTGTGTAAATTCAAATGTGCAATAAAGTGTTAAAATAAATAAATTAATATGTATAATGTAAAACACACAGTTGTCTGTTCCTAAGGTAGGCGACTTAACGAGACTTGGTCTTGGAATCGAACATACAACAATACTAGAGCAGAAAGTATGGTCTCTTTCACCAACGTGCCATTCAATTAATCTACTTTTAAAATATGAAATATCTAAATATAACCGCCAAATACCAACTGGCAACTTTGGACTCGGTGGAAAAACGAGCTAAGAGACTCATAGGTGACCCTACTCTGACAGACACCAAGTTGCAGAGTCTTGATCATCGGCGTAGGGTGACTCGTCTGTCGGTGTTCTACAAAATATATTTCGGTAAGTGTGCGAAGGAATTACACGATCTAATTCCCCCAACAACCTTTCGCCATCGGGACACTAGGCGCGGTCGATCGTTCCATCCTTGTCATTGATATGCCACCTACGCGCACAAAACGCTTTGGCACTACTTTCCTGATGCGCACAGCTAAGGAATGGAACTCGTTGCCCGCATCTGTGTTTCCCCAACGATACAATCTGGGTGCCTTCAAGGCCAGAGTGAATAGGCTGTTATTAGGCAGGCATGCTCCACCTTCGACCACATCGTCACTTAACATCAGGTGAGATTTAGGTCAAATGCCTGCCTATTTGACATAAAAAAAAATAAATAAATAAATAAATAAGATACCAATAAATGCCATCAATGGCCACGCAGTACATAAGCTCATTAGAAAAACAATCCCAGTAACTGCGCCAAAAAAACAAAAACAATTCATCGTAATTAATGCCTTCAATTGTAATTATATATAAATTATACCAAATCTATAAAGGCGTTCTATGCATTTACTGACACGTAATAAATTATTTCAAGATAATTTACTGCGAGTGCGCATGCGCAAGAGACAAATAATAATTTATGACTGTGATAAGATTTATTCGCTGCTAATACTCGCCTTTGACTTTGTTCTTGATTAAGTGGCGTGTACTTTAATTATATTATAGAGCTGGTCAATTGAGATTCTTATAAAATGTATAACTACGTATATTATATGTATATGACAAAAAATTATTTTTACACGTTTTTTTTATTAGCTTTACCTTTATGTTTGTATGTTTGTAACCGACTCCTTTAAACTTCATTTTGAACCATTTCAAACGTTCAGATTTAATTCAAAGAGAAATGTCGGCCGGCAGAATCACAGATAAAACAAAACCACGCTTCTCGTGGTTTCGTAGGCAAAGCCGCAATCAGTCGCTAGTCTCACTGAGGTAGGGCACAGCAAGAATTTCCTGCTCAAAATATGGAGCAGTCCGACTGGGGTAGTACCTCGGCCTTACAGAAGATCACAGCTAAATAATACTGTTTTCAAACAGTATTGTGTTCCTGTTGGTGAGTAAGAGGACCAGAGCTCCTGGGGGGATTGGGGATTGGGTCGGTAACGCGCTTGCGATGTTTCTGGTGTTGCAGGCGTCTATAAGCTACGGTAATCGCTTACCATCAGGTGAGACGTACGCTTGTTTGCCGACCTAGTGACATAAATAAAAATTGTACTCATCATCATCATCATCACTTCTGCCTATCGCAGTCCACTGTTGGATATAGGCCTCCACAAGTTCGCGCCAAAAATGGCGTGAACTCATGTGTCTTGCCCGTAGTCACCACGCTTTAAATCGTTCAAAAGGTAAAGTATTAAGTGTTGAGTTTTGATTGAAATGTGAAATGTCTAATAATAATACAACTGTATTAGTTGAGTTCAAACACTTGTTGTTTTAATCAAAATCGTAATTATTTAGATTTTTTTATTAAATTAAATTTTTTAACAAGCCTTAACTGGGCCAGTCTAAAGGTTATATTAAATTAGTAGGCGTATTATTTATATAGAAATAGTTTGCATAAAACAAGTTTCTATAATAGATTTAATTTAATTCTAACCTGAACGCTTTATAGCGCATTAAAAGCGATATCGTATCATTATAATAGCAGATGAGGACCAAATCTAGACTAATTTACATATTATGCTAACATCATTAGCTGTTGGTCTTTATTTCATTGTCCGAAGTATAATAAAATATAAATATATTAATTAAATATTACAATAGGATACGTTGAGGTGGAAGATTAATTGTTTTGTTATGTGTGTTTACGTATAAGAGAAATGTTTATCTTAATTAGTCCTACAGAAAAGTCCGCAACAGCAGACCAATATTGATGAATTTTGGTATAAATATAGAAATTGAGAAGATAATAAGCTACTCGAACTACTTACTAACCCTGCGCAGACGAAATCGCGGGTACCAGCTAATATAGTATATTTATAGACTCACTCGTTACGTGACCATGACATCGAGAAGTCACCCGAATATCGAGGTGTTCATGGTAAAAGCAAACCTAATCTCTAATTAAATATCTCTCGTAAGTATTTTAAATGTTTATCTCGCAAAATTTTAATCCCGTTACTAATAGCTTCCGCTGTGAATGAAAATGACACCGAAAACGACTTGATTCTTATTAGCGCCGCAAGTTTTTATTTCTAGATAAAAACATCGTTTTTATTTAAATTTGATATTTTACGATTAGATCCGAAAATTTTAGTAGCTACTGCACGCGACTTCGTCCGCGTTGAATAGTTACTTGAAAAAAAACCCCCATTTTGAAACATTCTTCATTAGTGCTCCGCTCTTATCGATCTTAGCGTGATGATATATAGCCTATAGCCTTCCTCGATAAATGGGCTATCTAACACTGAAAGAATTTTTCAAATCGGACCAGTAGTTTCTGAGATTAGCGCGTTCAAACAAACAAACTCTTCAGATTTATAATACCTATTAGTATAGATATTTTTGAGGTTCACATTAATTGACTGTTATATTTATTTAAAAAAATAAAAACGAAATAATGAAATGTGTACCAATTAAGCGTAAATGTATTACAATGAAACGTGTTTTAGATGTTCTACGTTTTGGTTACTTTACTGATATAATTCATAGAACCTAACTATGAAATTTTAAAAACATTTAAAATTGATTTCGATATACACGCAAATGGCTGAATGCGAATCTTCATGTCACAGACGTGGCTCAAAAATAGTTTTCTTTTTGCCCGTTATGAGTTAAGGAGAACGAGCTTAATTCGACTGTATTTCTTTTTTACGTGTTAAACCTTATAACTTTTTACTAGGTGTAGCGATTTTGATGATTCCTGTTTTAATAGAAAGCGGTGGTTGTCATGTGGTCCCATTTAATTTGTTCTAGATCTGCCGAGAACTTTTTCAGTTAGTCATCGTAATGCGTTTTTGATTAATTATTATTTCAACTACCTTGATTGTTTTACTTATTGATGTACTCGTATATTGAAGTGGTTTTTTTTCTTTTGTTTGCGAGTAAACACAATTATTTAAAAAACATTTTATTATTCTATAAATCGCACATCTAATATATAAAATTCTCGTGTCGCGGTGTTTGTAGTTAAACTCCTCCGAAACGGCTTGAGCGATTCTCATGAAATTTTGTGTGCATATTGGGTAGGTCTGAGAATCGAACAACATCTATTTTTCATACCCTAAGTTATAAAGGGGGGGTTAAGAGGTAAATAAAATATTATGAAATTTTGTGTGCATCTCGGATAGGTCTGAGAATCGACAACATCTATTTTTCATACCCTAAGTTATAAGAGGGGGGGGGGGGGTGAAGGTTAATAAAATATATAGCAAAACAACGTTTGTGGGGTCAGCTAGTAATATATAAATATTCATTAGCTTTGTTCGCTATTTAGCTAGCTCATTGTGTATAATCACACGTAATTTTAATAGTATGAGAAATAATCATGTGTGTATTTAGGTTTTACGGTAAAACCGCGAAGCTTCCAACTTTTAGTTTCAATTTGACTTTATTATACTGCAATTGTTTGCAAAGATCCCACGGCTGGGTTACTACAGTGAAGCTTAGAAACTTAGGATCGTCGGATATAATGTATAACAACACAATGTACTAAATAGATTTAATTATGTATGAAACATTTACCTGCAACTCAGAGTGGTAGAATATCTTATACTAATATATAATATTTAACTGAAGTAGGGCACAGCTGAAAATTTCCTGTTTAAAATATGGAGTAGCCCGATTGGGGTACCTCGACCCTACAGAAGACCACAGCTAAATAATACTGTTTTCAATTGGGAATTGGGGATAGGGTCAACAACGCGCTTGCGATGCTTCTATTGTTGCAGGCATCTCATCAGGCATAAGCTACGGTAATCATCAAGTGAGCCGTACGCTTATTTGCCGACCTAGTTCTATATATACAGCTGTCACTTATTAACAGCAAACTAAACTCAAAAGGAACGAAAAGAGGATATCATACAAAAATATGCATGTTAAGACGTACGAAATTCCTTGAGACAGGATCTGTATATAGGAATTTAATGTTTATTGACAGAGATGTTTTAAAACGTACTTATTAGTATTGATACTTGGGGTCCTCTAGTCGCAATAATATTGTCCGTATGTAACAAACAATAAGCATAAATATTAAGCTGCCCAGCGTGGTGACTCTGGGCAAAGCACACGAGAGAGCCAAAAATGGCGTGAACTTATGGAGGCCTATGTCCAGCAGTGGACTGCGATCAGCTGAAATGATGAACAAATAATAAAACAAAGATTATAATAACTAAGACCTGCGGTTTTACTTACGCCTTAAAAGAATATACAATGTTATTTGTTACGTAATAATGAGAAAAGTCCTTCTTAATTGAAGCCGATTAAAATACGCGAGCAAATGATTTGAGTCGAATATTTATTTTTTATTCTTTTAATTGATCAAGTAGGATGTTTAATATAGCGAACAAAAGAAAGCCTCAATAAAAATGTAACGAAGGTTGTAAACAGTAGCGCGGTGATAGCATCGTCGGCTTCTCGCTCGCGGCCAGCTCGTCTTTTATTGTTTTTTGCATCGGCGTGCTGCGTTGTTTTGCAGACGTTTATTATGAGGCTTGGCTTATGTATGTCAGGTCATATAATTTTATAATGTGTTTTAAATCTGTTGATCCTATAGTCTACAAGGAACTAAACTCATTTTCATTATTTTATAAATATATATTTATAATACAATAAGGCAAGCAAAAAGCTACGATAAGGAAACAAGTTTTATTTTAATTCATTTAATAAATTAAATAAAACTACTTCTATTTATTTATTCGTTTAACATATTAATTTAATAGATCCCAACGTCTTTTTCAAAATAAATTTTCTATTAGACAGTAAAAGCAAAAAGATTCCGTTTTGATTCAATCTTCAATATCAACGCCACTTCAAGGAGGCGCGCTGACGTTGAACTCTTTTCTATGGACACCGCATTGCTTGCGAAAAGCATTGAATGGCCGCTAGTATGATGTTCTGTTTTCTTCATTTTTCTTTGATTTATGAAGCTCAGAAATGTAGTTGTCGACGTGTTTCTTTGATCTTTGTTGTGTATTTGTATTGTTAAGATCTATTATTTTGATTTGAATATTATATCTCTTAAATCTAAATCGCGGTATAATTACTTGTAGCTTGTATAAGATTAAGAAACTGAAATATGTTTAACATGTGTAGATAATTATGGACTACCATACAAACATTTATTATATGTCTGAATATAGCTACTAAACATTTAGCCTCAGGAAGAATATGTCCACTATACTTTTAACTAGCATTTAATGTAAGTTGTATGTGTGTGGCATTTCGACTAAAAAAAATACACATTTTAGACGTCAAATTAACTACAGAAATATTTAGCACAAAGCAGTGAAATATTATTTGCTCAATACTTGCTAAGATACAAGGCAACCAAGGCTATTTAAAGTCACCTGTACCTAATTCATAGCAATCAGAAATACCTAAAAACCGAAAATCATAGAACACAAAAAAAATCATTTTAAGTTAAATTGGAAATAGAAATACTCACTCATTGCAACTCGTGACCATCGTCTGCGTGACGGTCACCAGCGTCATTGTCGTGGTCGTCAACTTGTCTCCCACACACTTTTTCCTTGAACACTCATCCAACACTGCATCCTCTTTTAAGGGTTGCAACACCTCCTTCACTTTATTCGGCCCGGTCTTGACCGTCGAGCGCTGGAATCTTAGACTAGCCATCGTCTTACCATCACTCGATATATCTGTTTCCTCAGTCACAACTGCGCCTTTTTTAGTCTTGCAAACTGTCTTCGAAGTCTTACCAAACACATCACCGTCTCTATGTACAACCTCGTTAGAGTCCAGCAGTTCGTTTTTAGCATCAGAAGGGAGACCGTTGCTGAGTATCTTCTTTATGCTATCACCACTTAGGTTCGAACCGAAGAATTCGTTTAAATCATCGTAATTATGTATTGGTTGTCGTCTTTGGTCGTTTTGCCAGGTTTTATCGAAACCGTATATGGGTTCTGATTCGGCGCCGAACCATTCTTTGTTATCAGCTGGTTTTACTTCCGATCTCTCATCTGGTGCGGGTTCTATTTGGTTAGACAGCGTATCTTCGAAGAATTCGTCTGTTAGTTCTGTGATTTGCGCGCCTTGGCGCTTCGTATCGTCAAAGAACATGTTTGTAGGGTTGTTGATTTTTCTCCTACCGTACAGTTGCCTGTAGTATTTCTCCTGGTCGCCGTACATCCAGCACACCTTCCACCATTGTTTGCACATCAATATGTTGGCAGAGTTCGAAGATTTCACATGTCGTGTTGCAGTCGTCGACATGTTTTTTTGTTTTATCACTTGATGTTAAACCTGTCGGGATGGTTGCGTTTGGAATGATTCATATATGGTGTGGAATTATTGACGACAAATTGTCTTTAGATTTTTTGTTAATATTTCACATGAATACAAATACATGGCGTAAGATAATTACTTGTATACATTTATACATTTTATGCAATTTAGTGCATAATAACTAGTGTCGCTGAGAAAATAATTTTAGCTAAAAAATTGAATACGTATTATATTTTTGAAGTGTTGTAAAGTGAAGTCGTTATTATATATTTATATTATCTGCATTGTAAAAATTCATTTATATTAAAGAAATGATTTGACGTAACCCTAATTTAATTTAATCACATATATAAAAAATAATCTATATGGAACTCCCATAATGTAAAATTTAAAATATTTCAAAATGTTACGTTTCAATTTTCTTGTAGTTCAGTATTCGGTAGACGATATAATAACAAAGCCCTAGAACCTATTACTGAAGCCCTACAGCTCTATTTCAAAACTGTAAACTTATTTACAACCACATAAGGTCTAATTTTGCCTGTCAGTTCATCGTTGTTCATTCGATTGGAACTACGAGTACCCATTACCCGTAATTCCGCACTCCTGCCTTCTCTTTATTTATTGTCTTCCTTACTCCCGCTACGCGATTTACCGGTTAATTTGAAACATGAAATCGTTTTAGTACGCTGTAGCTCTTCGACGAAAAATCGAATTCTGACCGTTTATACTTAAAGAACAGTATCAGCCCTTTGTATAATAGACGGTTTTGTGCAATCACTGAGGGATAAATATGTCTAGGAAATAAAGTGTGTGTGTGTGTGTGTATGTGTGTTACGTAAGCTGTAAAGTATTAGTTTGACAACATCTGTTTTATATTATAAGAAAAACTCAAGGCTTTAAGGAGCCTTAAGATAGGCTCTAGCCAGTATTATGTATTTAAAATTTTGAGAGAATGATTTCTTTTTTTTTTAAGTTAAGTGCTTGAGGATGTAATAAAAAGACAAGAAAAAAAAAGTATGTTTTTCGAGCGGTTTTTATAAGCGCTTTAAATCGCTTTATAAATCTGTCATGTGCTTCGCGATGTAACCGCTTGTTCGGATGATGTGTAATAACATTCCGACGGCAGGAGATTTGAAATTAAACGTTCATAAAACTAAAGGTTTATCGCAGAAAATAAATACAAGTTTAAAAGCGTGTGTACCAGTCTCAATCTGTGATTGGCTGAACATCGTTTACGGTTCGATTTTATTCGTATTTCAAATAGTTTTATTTAAAAAAATTGCTATCATTTTAAAATCGTAGATTTAACCTCCTTTGATTATAAAAAAAAATAAAGTTACATCCATGAAAAATTATTTATATTCTTAATTTAAAAATATTTATACTTGAGTTAGTTCTGAGTCAAAAAACATTTTATTCTTTATTTTCTCATAACATTTAATATTTATGGTTTGCACTGATCTTTTGATCTTAAAAGTATTTTTAATAACACTGGCTTCTAAATAGAAATAAAATAAATCTGTTCTCTGATTTAATGTTCGGTCAGTCGCAGTCACGTTTCAAGGCGCAGTCCATTAGGAATCAATTATCGATAAAAAAACAAGCAGCAGGTGGCCGCGGGCGGAACCGGGTCCGATACACTAGCTTACGACCTGCAGCGTTATATGATGATTCAAACATTCCTCTCTACCTATTATTATGTTAAGATTGTGTGGAGCTATCTGATTTTTATTCGTTTTTTGACACTTGAAAATTGTTGTAAGTCATACGTAAAACTATTTTGGTCAAGTTTTTCGTTATTTTGCTGTTTAAGCAGCTTGATTTCGGAATTTCCGGTATCAGCGCGGATAATTTTTCTTTTACTTGCTAAACTTTTTTAAATCTGATTCACACTATGAGAAATGATTTCTTACATTAATTTAAATCAATGAATAAAATTTTGCGAACCTATAATTAAACACATGCGCATTGTCACCACTGGGGCTTAAGAAACAACAAAATTATATATATTTTAACATAGTAGTTGTCGGTGTTTGATCCGATTAATATTATTTAACAAAAACGTAAATCCAAGTATCCATACACTTAACAAATTTATTTATAAAAAAAAAATCATCGTACTTAAAATATCATTTCGAGCTGATTAAATATAACTATTCCAAGATATAACCTCCATCGATCGATAATAATCCTGTAAGTGTTCCCAACGAGATCGCATTAAATGACATCTTGTTAAATCCCGCCCCGAGCTGCCCCCGCCTCGCATATTAACTCCTACGTGCATCGACTCCACACTAGATTATAAGCAATCACTAAATACTGTACCATAATATTGCTAATTCCATCTCTGTGAGCTCTCTTTAAGCTGCATTTCATTTTGTTTTCTACATTATTTGGATTATTTATTCCCATATGTGTTTTTTAATCCTACTAAGTTTGCGAATTGTCCAAGGCGTAGATCTTAAAAAAGGCTTTTCTAATTTTCCTTTCAAAATTTTTTCATTTATAATTGGGTAAAAAAAGTATTATAAAATTAAAATAAGCTCAGTAATGGCGTGTAGCGTGATCACGGGAAATATACATTTATTTTGATTATTTAATAATAATAATAAATAACTTTATTGCACATAGCGTGCAACGGGCAGCATTATCACTAGATAGTGAACTAATAGTTAAAATTATATTTTTGATTGTTTGACAAGTTGACTGGTGCGCCAGCGGTCGCTTGTCTCATCACTCATTAAATTTTTGTATAAACCATACAGTTTGTCGGAGTCTAGTAGTATTGTGTGTTTTTCAAAATTATGAAAGAATTACATCTTACATCGAACGATTGGGAGTCTATACTTTCTATACAGGACACATTTGAATATATTATTAAAACGAGTGTACTTTAGACCACAAAAATGAAACAAAACTTCGTAAAAACGTAACTCACTTTTTCTTTCTATCTTCATTAACTTATATCTCCCTCTCAACTTCCGTTCGCCTCACGCTATCACACTTTTCGTGACGCTCTCATCACGCATACACCAGCTTACTCCCAAGTCAAGCGTTCCTAAAGAAGTTTTACTTCGAAAATATTTTTAATCATAATAAAAATATCCCTACATCGAAGACGGATCATACTTTATTACAAATTATAATCAATGTTGTTGCTACACAACGTCTAGCTTGACCCGTGTAATTATGTCGCGCTATTAAAGTAAACACACAGACACATTTACATACACATGTGAACGTGTCTTGACTTGAAACACCATAATAATCATAATTGAACGAAAGTTGTTTTACTACTTTTGTATACTCGTATGCAAATTTTAATTGTATAATTGTTTCCTTGGTTGTGAGTGAAAAAAGGTAATTTTGTTAATTATATGTTTTTTGTTTAATTTTATAGAACTAATTTTTTTAAGTTTACCGACTTTTATGTTACTAAAACCGTTATGTTAATAATTATTTCATATTTGCTATATATTGATTACTTAACAAAGAAGAAGCTTGTATCTTCTTATTCTAATATCCGATCATATTGGTTTAATTTTAAGAGGTATCAAAGCTTGATACACACGGAGGTCTTGTCAAATAATAATATGGTAGGACTCATGGTAGGTAGCGGCGGTGAAAGCGAGGGCGGTTTATTTAAATATATAGAAATTTCGTGAAATATGTTGTGTTTATATTTAATATTGAGTGGTAGTAGGCTTCTATTTTGGTCCTAATTTAATATATTTATAGCTTGACTATCAATGTAGAGTCTAGCAAGGTTATATATTTCTACAACATTTATATGAAAACTATAGTGAAAACATTAGTATCAATATTTTTTGACGGTTCGCAGGAAAGTGGACATAAGGTGCCAATCAAACCACTAATTGCAAATTCATGCGACGTTTCGATCCTTTATTGGACCATCATCAGGCATCTACAATACATATAAACATTGAAGAAAGTTGTACAACTAATTAATCTATACAACAACAAAACAAAGAGAACCAAGCCATCAGTACCTTTACATGTAGCAGTCAATAGACATCTCCTCATTAAAGTTCTTTCATTATGTAAGATTCCAAATCCAAATACATTATATATTATTTTTAAGTTACGTTTTAAGCTGTATTATATGAATTTTGAAAATTTATACTAAAACATTTAAATTTAATAGGTTTTTTGGTTTGTACAATTTCAAGGCATCAAATTCCCAGAACTTGACTATTGATATTTGATTATTATCAATGCTTTTCATATTGTAAGAGAACTAGTACCAATATCCAGTCTCTCATTTTTTCATTTCTCTTACTCACTTCTACTCCCCTTTACATTTTTAGAAGAAGTTTACATATGATTCCTATGTTACAATAAGGTGGTATAAATAAGAATACAGAGTAGTAAACATTTTTTAATATCATATCAAAAATCGACCGTTCCAGCGGGGATCGAACCTGCATCTCCGACTGATCGTGTCGGTGCTCTAGCCAATTAGGCTATGGAACGATGTACCCGCTAGATCGAAATTTTTGATATGATGGTTTTATATTCGGTCTTAGCGACCGTGGCGCCGATACAGAGTATTATATTAGAGTGGTGTTAGTGAAAATTGAACCACCTGCAGTTCATCTACTTTTAGGATTCGACACATCTATTTTGAAATATTAGATCGATGTGTGGGTTCGACTCGTAATTACCGCGAGCCCACATGCGCGCTGGATTACCTTCTCTCTGTCTCTCAAGATTTACATCGATAGCTATGTTTTATTGCTGCTGTAATTGCTGCCCGGGGACGACGCTAAATTGCCACTTGTGTCCAAGAAGGCTGTTCAGTCTAACCGCGCGTTATATGAAATATTATGTTAATTTGTAATGTTTCTTGTGTATTTTTCGATATTTGTAACGTCTCTGTATTAGTAAGATTCCGTCGGTCAGGCATGGGTAGGATGTCTTTAGGATCATAAAAAGCAGCTAGAAAGTTTCCTAGAACATGTTTTGATAAAACTTGCTTCTATATTCAAAAAGTATTGTGTAGGAGGGTTTCTGTAGTTCCAATTTATTCCAAGTCATAAGAACTAATGCAAAATCTTAAAATGTGGACTCACTCTTACAACTTGCACATGTGCGTTCGCTCGTAAATACCTGTTTGCACACATAACCGCGTGCAATAAGACGGTAAGACGGTAAAACTCGCACTAAACTAAAACTATTCATATTTGCTTTGCTCAAACATGTGACGTTGTATTCACGTCGTAAAAGACAAAGACTCATTGCACATTAGTGTGTCTATAAATGGAATTACGGCTTTTGTTTGATAAATCATTATTTCATATCGTCCTTTACATCTTAACAGCGAGTTTGTTTATGTTTTGTTAATGATAATTAAGTTGCTTACTTTAGAAACAGACGATCGTGTGTGAATATCATAAGATATATTTATTTATTTAATAATTCTACAGAATATAATAAGGATTTGATTTTCAAATTATGCTCGCTGTGCGTTTTTTTTTTTGAGCAAAAATTTAATTGCGGAAAGTGTTTTCTTAGCATGTGTCCAGTTGTTACCATCTGTAAGCAAGTAAGCAAGAATATCATATAATCCCACGCACTAGATTTGTTCCAAGTTGTAGTCATGAAGTTGTTAGTCATATTAATTATGAAATATATTTATTTTATGTTTAATCGAATTATTTGTCAAAATAATTTTAATTGCTGCTGTCATATTTTTATTGATAACCAGAAATTATAAACTGTTTGAATGTATGGCAATTTTTAGTTATCATAACTCGCAGAATGCATGTCATAAGTTTAATTTTGCTTATCTATCTATTACGACTGTAATACCGTCCCGAAGAGAATTTATACCTTTATAAAATTATCTCGTAAAGATAATAACCGCCTCATATTATTAAGGTTAAATTGCTTTCATCTTGTTAAAGGAAACGTAATGATATTATTTTAAGCAGTAGAATCTTTATGTATAGTTTTAGTTGATGCAAAAAATCTGTTTATGTTTTTGTCTGTGCGTTTTGTCGAGCAAAAAAGATGGAAATGTATAGGCTATTTTAAGTCCGAGTTTTAATTTTTTGCGGAATACGATTATTAATGTATCCATGGAACACATTAAAAAGCCTTTTAACATATATAAGTCGTAATACAGCGTGCACGAAATAGTAACTTTCATAACAGCATCTTAAATGGTAATTCAATTAATTTAGACGCGCGTACGGGGACTGGGCGTTGGGCTACACGTACACTGGAGCACGCAGTTTGTAACCATACATATTCAGTACACGTCTGTTGCGATGAGTTTTGATAACTATACAGTCTCTCCCTGTCCATTATGGTCTCCTGGTACTTCGGATTCAAATCATTATTTGGTATTATTTAACTGTACAGTCTCTCACTGTACAGTGCTTTTATGATCTCCTGGTACTTCAGATTTGAAATCATTATTTAGTATTATTCAAGTAGTAACTTTGCGATCTATGATTATTATAGTTTGCTTTTATGATCTTCTGGTCGATCAAATCCAAAATTAATTTTATCCAACGCGTTGCTGAATTCGAATTTCAAACTTCGCTTACGTTGGTTTTAGATAACTGCAGATACAGTCTTCTTTCATGATCTCCTGGTAGTTCAAATCAAAAAAAAAAACCCGAGTGTGCTTTAGACCACACGACTGAAGTAAAATTTCTTTAGCTCCATCTCACTTATATATCTTCCTTTTCAACTTCCGTTCGCCTCGCCCAATCACACTTTTCGTAACGCCCTCGTCACGAATTCAAGAGCTTACTCTCCGAGATAAGCGTGCATAAAGAAATTTTAGTTAAAAAATTAATTTATAGATATTAAGACTACTCAGTAACGTACAAGTACATGATTAAGTAATGTAATTGTTAATTTAAAGATAGCGCCGCATTCGGAAACGTAGGTTATACGATAAAAACTAGCAAGAAACTTAGCAGTTAATACACTTATTATTTTCATTTGCGTTATCATTATTAGTATTTGTAACGTCTGTCATATCCACTTGCTTTTAAATTGTCAACCATTGATAATTAGTATGTAGGTACATTTCTTGCATAAAGTCAGCTTTACTACACAAGTAAAGAGGTTTTAAATTTTTAATACGAATTTAATAAAATTGTAAGACTCTTTGGTGGCGTCAATTACACATCGTACTATGAACTAGGCATAATTTTACAAATAAATGATTTTTTTAATTATTACAGTAATAAACACATTTAAAATATTTTTATAGTATAGAGTACCGACTCTACGTAATGTACTGCTTGTAAGTGCTACAAAATTGAGTTTTAAAATTGTTTAAAAAACCCACTCTTAGTACTAACTCACTCACTACCCATTCCTTACACGGCGAAACATGCCGTGATAATGTAATTCAAACGAGTAAATATATCTCTATATAGTACATAATGTATGTGCATTTTGACACTTAGAAAATTAAAAGGCTTTTTTTGTGTTTAAGTTAATAAATTGCGGTGTTATTAACAACTGTGAATGACATAGTTACATGTAAAAACGTGTTTAGTGTTACCCAACGTCGACCAAATACAGAAAATGCGTAGATTTACTTGTAAGTTACTAATAGTAATATATCATTATATAACTGTGTTCCGCTACCACCTTGGAACTTAAGAAGCCGACCGATGGCGGGATAACCATCCAACTGCTGGCTTTGAAATACACAGGCCGAAGACGGGCAGCAGCGTCTTCGGTGCGACAAAGCCAGTACTGCGGTCAACAACCCGCCTGCCCAGCGTGGTGACTATGGGCAAAACACATGAGTTCACGTTATTTTCGGCGTAAACTCGTGGAGGCCTATGTCCAGCAGTGGACTGTATAGGCTGTAATGATGATGATGATATAATTGTGTTCGTGTAATTACATCGACGAGTAAAACAAAGTTGATCGACGAAAAAATAGTCAAGCAACTACGCGTTATCAAAGATTACTCAAAAAGTATTTATCAGATCTCAATATTATATGTGACCACATGACAAACATCGGCTTTCGATTAAATTAAAAATTATTAAAATCGGTACACCCAGTAAAAAGTTATTGCAGATTTTCAAGAAGTTCCCTCAATTTCTCTGGGATCCCATTATCAGGTCCTTGTTTCCTTATTATGGTACTAAACTAGAGATATCTTCTTTCCAACAAAAAAAAGAATTATCAAAATCGGTACACCCAGTAAAAAGTTATTGCGGATTTTCAAGAGTTTCCCTCGATTTCTCTGGGATCCCATCATCAGATCCTGGTTTCCTTATCACGATACTAAACTAGGGATATCTCCTTTTCAACAAAAAAAGAATTATCAAAATCGGTAAATCCAGTAGAAAGTTATGCGGTATAATACAACGTAGGTCGACGAAAAAAGCGTCAAGTAAAAACGCATTATTAGATATAACTCGAAAAGTAGTTGTTAGATCTCAAATAAATTTAAATGGAACCAATTGACACACACCACCTTTCGATTAAAAAAAAATTGTCGAAATCGACGAAAAAAAAATTGTCGGTACGAGCGACCTCTGTCTGTAAAGCCTTCTCCGAAACACGTTGCATCTTATGGTGTAAGTATTATTCCGATCGGTTAGTAGTTTTCCCAGTATAACCGAACAAAAAGATCGACTGTCCATTTATTAGTATAGATAGTTAGAGACTCGTGAAAACTCGTTTATTATCGGCTTTTTTCTTTTTTAGAAAAAATGATTTTTTTATTTTTAAAATCTAATACATAAAATTCTCGTGTCGCGGTGTTTGTAGTTAAACTCCTCCGAAACGGCTTGACCGATTCTCATGAAATTTTGTGTGCATATTGGGTAGGTCTGAGAATCGAACAACATCTATTTTTCATCCCCCTAAATGTTAAGGGCAGTCCACCCCTAATTTTTTTTTTTAATTTTTAGATTATTTATTTATTTTTTATTTTTTTATGATACAACATTAAAAAATACAAACAACCCTAAATTTTCACCCTTCTACCACTAACTCCTGTTTTTAAATAGCGTTTAGCGGCAAGACAACGTTTACCGAGTCAGCTAGTAATGTATATCTTCAATTTAATTTCCAATCGTAACCGCATAGAAACTAAATAAGGGCAGCGTGAAATTAAATTATAACATTTTAAACAGAATTCACTCAAAATATAATTACAATGACTATTTAAATTAAGTACTTAGATAATTTGTTTCAATAATATTACAAAACTCAATTGCTAAACAGTACGCCGCTTGCATCACGATCATTTTTACAAACAAGCCTCCCACAAAAAGGCTAAATAAGACGGTTTCCGCTACCAGCGACATTGTTGAACTTTTTTGTACTTTTTTCATATCCATATTTACTCGATGTTTGACGTACATTGCGTTTCAACTACATCAAAACTTCATAACATCGCATACTAGAACAGCAATGTGCATTCTTAAGCCTTAAACATCGTTGACGCTCTTATTCCCTATTCACGTTCATATTTACAAGTTTGATTTGCGTTGCATGTTTTTCTAACTGTTTGGTTATTAAGTGTTTACTTAAGGCGCAATGTGAAGCGTGTATGCAACAGGTAGTCGGACCGCTTAATGGGTAACCAATTTCACATACACAAGGCTTGTGTAACGCTCGATTAGGTCTCTAATGCACTGACGGTTTTATCTTATTTGTAAAGTAAGGTGTAGAATTTGCACAAGCGAAAATTAAACTTATTTAGTATGTTGTTAAGGTTGAAATTTTATTGATATTATCTTACTGCAGACTTTGTTTTGTAAGGCAATATTATTTTAAATATTATATGTTAGCTTAGATTATGGATTCTTTGAGATTCTTGAGTATATATAAGGAGAAATATGCTACGATACAGATATTTAAAATATTTAGTCAACATTTTTGTTTTTACAATACCAAAAATGAGAAGAACTAGTCATTCCTCGTGGTTTTAACTCCATTTTTATAACTAGCATATTAAAAATATTAATCAAAAAGAATGATTTAAATCAGACGGTAAATAAATTTGAAATCGATTATTTGGTTCTGGAGATCATCTTTACATAATAATTGTGTTTGCTCGCAAACGAAAAAAAAAACCGACTTCAATTACATCGACGAGTAATACAACGTAGATCGACGAAAAAATAGTCAAGCAACTACGCGTTATCAAAGATTACTCAAAAAGTAGTTATCAGATCTCGATAAAATTTATATGTGACCACATGATAAACATCAGCTTTCGATTAAATTAAAAATTATCAAAATCAGTACACCCAGTAAAAAGTTATTACGGATTTTCGAGAGTTTCCCTCGATTTCTCTGGGATCCCATCATCAGATCCTGGTTTCCTTATCACGGTACCAAACTAGGGATATCCCCTTTCCAACAAAAAAAGAATTATCAAAATCGGTACATCCAGTAGAAAGTTATGCTGTATAATACAACGTAGGTCGACGAAAAAAGCGTCAAGTAAAAACGCATTATTAGATATAACTCGAAAAGTAGTTGTTAGATCTCAAATAAATTTAAATGGGACCAATTGGCACACACCACCTTTCGATTAAAACAAAATTTGTCGAAATCGGTCTACCTGGTCAAAAGTTCTGATGTAACATACATAAAAAAAAAAAAAAAAAATTACAGTCGAATTGAGAACCTCCTCCTTTTTTGGAAGTCGGTTAAAAACAAAATGTAGCACAATATAGCAAACAGCGACCGTGACAGACAATATTGCTTAACGATAGCAATGAGCGTGTATATGTTGCAGTCAAAACTCTTAACCAGTCAAAAGCACTATTGACTAGCAAAATCAGTCAGAAGTACTTTTGACCGTTTGCTTTAGTCAATAATACTTTTGACTAAAATAACAGTTAAAAGTACTTTTGCCCAATGAAACTGGTTAAAAGTACTTTTGACTAAATGATTCCGTCAAAAGTGGTTTTGACTGGTTGTATCAGTCAAAACTCTTAAAAAGTTAAGGTAAAAAAGGTACGACAAACGCACATATAAACTTTAATATTACTCATTATTAGTGGAGAACGTGCTGATATTAGAACAAAAATGAGTGACTACGAAAAGAAAGAAGGCTTTTTGCAAAGAATTTTAGCGATGGAAGATATGAAAGATAATTTGCAATGGATGTGGAAGACGCGAAATTTAATGAAAAGGAAACACCATTACAGTACAGTAGACTACAACGCTTAAACACATTGAAGTTTGTGGTATAAAAAAAGTAGTTACAAACACAGAACCTGTCAAATATTTTTGCCGGCTGAGGAAATCTACGACATTATTGATGCTGCTCATATTTCTATAAGATAGACTTAAGAATGAAACGGCAAAAAAGTCCGCTAATATTACAAAAGAAGTGATTAATATATATTGATCAATGTGCGAAGTATGCCAAAGGAAGAAAAGCAAGAAAAGGATGGCTCAGGTTTAGAAACCGATCCTGCACACTGAAATGAACAGCCGCTGCCAAGTCGATCTGATTGACATGCAGTCGCAAGAAGATCGTGGGCATAAATTTATTATGGTCTATGAGGATCATTTGACTTAATTTATTCACATCTAACGAGTTAATAGTGCTTTTGACTGACGCTTTTTTGCAGTTAAAAGTACTTTTGACGGAGAGCGTCAGTCAAAAGTATTTTTAACCGCGAATTTGCAGTCAAAAGTACTAATAACCAATAATTTTCAGTCAAAACCACTTTTGACCAACTTGTCCAGTCAAAAGTACTTTTGACTGATTTCGCTAGTCAATAGTACTTTTGACTGGTTAAGAGTTCTGACTGCAACATATACACCCTAGCGATACGATATCGATATCGTACTCATACATCGTATCGGATGGTATAAAAAGTCTTCTTCACAGTTATAAACATTTCAAGTCATTTAATATTCATAAGTTCTGTCAAAACCGTCGTTTCTGGAAAGTAATGTTAACATTTTCAATTTTTAACGTAATAAATTACGATATTCATGAAATACTAATAGTACACTCGTATGTATTGGTTTGGTAATAAAAATAGATTTTAATTTCATTTAAAGTAAAAAAAAAAAAATGATAATGTATTAGGTATATCAGACACGATACAAATTATTTTAGGGTTTTATACCCAAAAGTGTTAAAGGATTCTATTAATCTGCTTTACATACGTTTGCTATATTGCTAAATTAATTAGAACTGTCAATGGTAGACGCTTGGAATTTGCACAAAAATCCATTGCCAATACCCAAATGCGATTCAGCTCGTAACATTCCACTACTAGGCATAGGAATTTTAATTCATGTCGGAGAAGAAATAATAACATCTATAACTTAAATCTAAAAAATAAACAATCAGCGAATTATGTATTTTTTGGGCTTTCGTTTTGCACCATTGAAAATATAGATTCCTTCACTGTCACTTAATTAATTTGCCAATTCGCTCATTACGCTATTTAGAGGCAACGATATTTTAGAGGTTATTCTATACGATTATAAACCAGCGTGTTTTCCATAATTTTCATGTAAGTTACGAACTGGAATTGTGATCAAAATAAATATTGAACAGACAAACAATAAACCGTTATTCGTATTAAAGTTCAATTATATACAAACATGTTTTCCATAATTTTCATGTAAGTTACGAACTGGAATTGAGATCAAAATAAATATTGAACAGACAAACAGTACGCCGTTATTCGTATTAAAGTACAAGATACGCAAACATCTCGACAGAACAGGCCCTTTCAATCATTTTCTATACTTGAAATATTCCGTCAAAATAACCGATGTCTTGGCAACTGTGAAGTTATTGCTTTTTTTAACTAAGAATTTATCTTGTTTTCATGCATTATAATGCGACAGTCATAATGCGTAGTTTAATGGCCTACTTCTCTAGTTTTGTTTTTATCTGATAATTTCATTTTAGGGTTCCGTTCTAATATGATGGTAACAGGACCTGTGCTGAACTCTCCTGCATGTCCTTTCATTATACAGCCATATAATATTACATTTGACATTTCTTTTCTTTTAGACATCACCACGATTTTGTTTGATGTGAAACATCTCTAGGCGAGGGTAAACCCGATTGTTGGCGTGGCGATATACGACGTTGCGACGTGTCGCCACGCTATACGATGGAAAATATGTACTATACTATATAATAATTGAGTGGTCGCGATTTAAAAAAATTCTGAATATAAGATTTTTGTATATAAATAAAATAAATGTTTATTACATGTTTCACATCTGCCAGCCGTCACGTGACGGCTCCCCCTTTTTAAATTATTACTTCCTTAATTAAAACTGCTACCCCCCTCAATGTGAATCAAAAACGATATTCACTAAAATATAATCAAGTAACAAGTGTAACAAGTTGTAACTAGTTATAACACCAGTGACGCGCCACTCGGTACTTAATCAATGAACTTGTCCCTCGCAATATTAAATAAGATATTTATACGTATAATATTGAGATCTTATCTTGTTTGTTCATTTGCGAATGATACCTCATCGCGGGGAATTGTCTTCATTTTAATTATATACTTGTATAAATGTTCAATGTACTAGCCTATATATTTTTTTATATATAAAATTCTCGTGACACAATGTTAATTACAATACTCCTCTGAAACGGATGGAACGATTTTTATAAAATCTTGTGTGAATGTCGGGTAGGTCTGAGAATCGGACAACATCTATTTTTTATAGCCCTCAGTTATAAGGGGGGAGGATTAAGGGGGTTTATACCTTGTATGGTAAAACAATGTTTGCGGGGTCAGCTAGTAATTAATAATTTATTAGCATTGGTAGTTGTATTGCCTTTGTGTACTTGTATTTATATAAGGCGTACAGTACCTAACTGACAAATTACAATATCACAAAACTTGTAATAAGTTTTGTTTTGACGCGACTTCTTATAAATCGATGAACGGCGGCTGGATGCACGATAAAGGATGACTCATTGCAGCGATACGCTCTTTGTCCCGTTACGCTCATTGTACGTTGCGCCTCATCTATCTCTCTTCCAGGCGATTGGCCTATACGTCCGAGGAGATGTTTTGTTATGACGTCACGTTAAACTATCGTCCGTAAACCAACTTTACAAACAACAATTTTTTTTGCAACAAGTTGTATATTACTTTGACACAGGTAGATATGATTATGAGATTTCAGGACGATTCGAGTGAATTCCATCTGAATAAGGTGAAAAAGGAGGTGAAAGTTAGTGTGGAAGTTTATTATTTCGGGACTTCGGAAAATGGTCATAATTTCAGGCTGTTGATAATTCATACATTTTTTGCCATTTACACCAAGCTACCACGGATGAAACTGTAGGGTTCAGTTAAATACACAGTAAACACAATGTGAAATGTGTGTGGGTGAGAAGTCTTATGTAAACAGCTCTTTATTTTTTGAAGTTAAAACGTCTTCACGTACGCTTGACTTTAGGAATAAGCTGGTGAATGCGTTACGAGGGCGTTACGAAAAGTGTGATCGGGCGAGGCGAACGGAAGTTGAGAGGGAGATATATGTGGAGATAGAAAGAGAGAGATTTTGGTTTCGTATATTAGTGTGTGGACAAGGGAGAGAGGTGCGAGCACACATTTTCTTTTTCTCTTTCTAGGAGCTAAAAAAGTTTTACTTCAGTCGTGTAATCTAAAGCACGTTCGTTTTATTTTTTAAATCACGTAAAATCCGCTGACAGATGGCGGGATAACCGTTCAACTGCAGGCTTTGAAATACACAGGTCGAAGGTGGACAGCAGCGTCTTCGGTGCGACAAAGCCAGCCCTGCGGTCACCAACCCGCCTGCCCATCGTGGTGACTATGGGCAAAACACATGAGTTCACGCCATTTTGGCGTGAACTTGTGGAGGCTTTTGTCCAGCAGTGGACTGTGGTAGGCTGAAATGATGATGATGGTGATATCTCAATTAGGTCCATACGTTATATAAACAAGATTGTTAACAGTCTCCGAGACTGCGGTCAACTATTAAAACGGATGCTAATCTCACGATCTAAATCACAGCGGCCCAATTCGTAGAGCGCCCTTAATAGAAATGAAATTGCTATTAAAAATTTCTTGTTCGATATTATAGGTTAATAACGCAGACAAGTAATAGCAGATAATGTATCTCAGAGATAATTATCAACTTATACATTTTGAAAGTAAGTTACTTACTGTAAGCGAGTTGGAAAGCCCTAGGTTTTGGTTGTATATCTTTTAATTATATTAAGTTTGTTAATATTTATTATAGATTTGATGATAGGTTAGTGCAAATATCACAGCAACTGGCTGTTGCTTATGCCGATCAATGGCGGGATAACCATCCAACAATAGTTGGATGCCAATAGGCTTTCAAATACACAGGCCGAATACGGGCAGCAGTGTGCTCGGTGCGACAAAGCCAGCCCTGCGGTTACATACTGGCCTGCCCAGCGTGGTGACTATGGTCAAAACACATAAGTTCACACGTCTTTGTCCAGCAGTGGACTGCGATAGGCTGAAGTCAAACAACAGTTTGTCTTGATCTGGGCATTTGTGTATGTTCTGTGTGTTTTTAGATTTGACACAGGGTATCGTCCTACTAGGGACCGTTGAGGACCATTAACTACGTTTTTACGTGGCAAATAGACAGAGGACAGATTAATAATTGTGTTTGCTAGCAAATAAAAAAATGAAAAATGAAATGTGTGTGTGTGTGTGTACGGTCGAATTGAGTAACCTCTTGATTTTTTGAAGTCGGTTAAAATGACATATACTATTGCCTTGAATGAGTACAAACTTGTTCTCAGAAAAAATAAAACTTCTAAATATATTATAAATTGGACTCGTTAGTTTTATTGCAAGTATAGATAAGAGGAACCACGTCTCTATATTATGTTTAATAAGAGGATTTTCGTCATCTTTTACATTATCATATGAGTTTGTCGTAAGAGGCGATCTGTCTCACGACCGTCGGCAGAGCAATCTGATGTAGTGTAACTGAGATATTTGTTAAACAAAGTTACCAAAACAATATTTTTGGAAAAAGATTTTCAATGGTAATTTCAGATTTAAATGTCGATGAAAAATCTCTTATGTGGTTATTCTTCGCACAAATTCTTTTTTTATTATCTGCACAAAGACGATATTATGGCTGTATAGAAATAATGATAATAAGAGTACTTTGTATTTAAAGCAGTTTTTTTAAAGATTTAAACTGTAACGTCCCTCTGCTGGACATAACCTTACCCTCCATGTAGGAGAAGGATCGCTTAATTTGGAAGACTTAATCTATCCTTATCTATTACATACATTTTTTATATAAAACTTGAACTTTTTACGAATTAAAACCAATCAAATTTTGCAAACGATAAGAGGATACTAGCAATAAAACGATAGTCATATCTTTGGGACGCTAAATGATGATATTTTTTCAATAATCGACTGTAATTGAACTTTCTAGAGAATTCCGCAAGAACTGAATATCACATTATCTAATAAAATAAGAGAGTCTGTTTTTCGCTTTCTTGCACACCGCGGAGTGTAGGTTACATTGTACCTGTAGTAACTAATCATTTAACAATATTATAAAATAAAAAACGAGTGTGCTTTAGACCACACGACTGAAGTAAAACTTCTCTAGCTCCTTATATCTTCCTTTCAACTTCCGTTTGCCTCGCCCGATCACACTTTCCGTAGCGCTCTCGTCACGCTTTCACCAGCTTACTCAGCCAAGTCAAGTATGCGTAAAGAAGCTTTACTTCAAAAACGCAATGGTTAGTACTCCAAGGTTAAATACCAGGAACAAGGATTCATAATTCTATCTTGCAGACGATTATAAAAAACGACTTCAAGTACATAGACAAGTAATACAACACGTTAAACACGATAAGTGATAAAACACTAAGGTAGACAAAAAATTAGTCAATTAAATACGCGTTATCAAAGATTACTGAAAAAGTACTTATTAAATCTCGATCAAATTTATTAATTTTAAATAAGAGAAATTTCAAGCTGGTGCTTGAAATCTCTCTAAAACATGAAAATCGGTCAATCCAATCAAAAGTTCTAAAGGAACATACTTAAAAAAAATATAATTGAATTGCGAACCTCTTTATTTCTTCAAGTCAGTTAAAAAGAAAGATCGCCTTAATTTTTAACCGACTTCCAAAAAAGGAGGAGGTTCTCAATTCGACTGTATTTTTTTTTTTATGTATGTTACATCAGAACTTTTGATCGTGTGGACCGATTTCGACAATTTTTTTTAATCGAAAGGTGGTGTGTTCCAATTGGTCCCATTTAAATTTATTTGAGATCTAACAACTACTTTTCGAGTTATATCTAATAATGCGTTTTTACTTGACGCTTTTTTCGTCGACCTACGTTGTATTATACCGCATAACTTTCTACTGGATGTACCGATTTTAATAATTCTTTTTTTGTTAAAAAGAAGATATCCCTAGTTTAGTACCATGGTAAGGAAACCAGGATCTGATGATGGGATCCCAGAGGAATCGAGGAAACTCTTGAAAATTCGCAATCATTTTTTACTGGGTGTACCGATTTTGAAAATTTTTAATTTAATCGAAAGCTGATGTTTATCATGTGGTCACATATAAATTTTATCGAGATCTGATAACTACTTTTTGAGTAATCTTTGATATTGCGTAATTACTTGACTATTTTTTCGTCGATCTACGTTGTTTTACTCGTCGATGTAATTGAAGTCGGTTTTTTTTCGTTTGCGAGCAAACACAATTGTTACTAATAATATCAGTAACTTTGTAACTAACCTGCATGAGCATATAAGTAGTAGAAATTTTTAGTCAATTCGATGATAGATATAGCCACATATTTTTCTATAGATGTACATATTTCGCATCCAGACACAGGGGTGGAATCTAACTCACAACTCCCGGAGCAAAAGCAGGGGTATATTATATATTGCGCTATAGACCTAGTCAAAAATATATTTTTTTATTTTTTTTCTAACAAGTAATACATAAGTAACATCACTAGTACATCCAGATTACCGCGATAAGCCTTTAAAAAACATTACAAAAAAAAAAAAACGCAAAGTACGCTTACATCATAAAACGAGTTCACTCGAAATGGTAATGTTTTAAATTTTTATAAAACGCATGTAACCAGTCGTTATGCCATTGTCGCGTTTACTTCACAGAAATGTGATGTGAATAAATGAATTAAATGTTCTGTTTTTTACATTTAAATAAAGATAATACGACGCCCCTGAATCAGACCCGGATTTAAGACTTTTTATAACAGAGCCAGAAATAATAGAGGAACCTCTACCTTCATCCATTTTAGATTTATTTTTAACCGACTTCTAAAAAAGGAGAAGGTTCTCAATTCGACTGTATTTTTTTTAACCGACTTCCAAAAAAGGAGGAGGTTCTCAATTCGACTGTATTTTTTTTTTTTTTTTTTTTTTTTTATGTATGTTACATCAGAACTTTTGACCGGGTAGACCGATTTCGACAAATTTTGTGAATCGAAATGTTTTAATCGAAAGGTTTTGTGTGCCAATTGGTCCCATTTAAATTTATTTGAGATCTAACAACTACTTTTCAAGTTATATCTAATAATGCGTTTTTACTTGACGCTTTTTTCGTCGACCTGCGTTGTATTATACCGCATAATTTTTTACTAAATGTACCGATTTTGATAATTCTTTTTTTGTTGGAAAGAAGATATCCCTAGTTTGGTACCATGATAAGGAAAGCAGGAGCTGATGATGGGATCCCAGAGAAATCGAGGGAAACTCTCGAAAATCCGCAATAACTTTTTACTGGATGTACCGATTTTGATAATTTTTGATTTCATCGAAAGCTGATGTTTATCATGTGGTCACATATAAATTTTATCGAGATCTGATAATCACTTTTTGAGTAATCTTTGATAACGCGTAGTTACTTGACTATTTTTTCGTCGATCTACGTTGTATTACTCGTCGATGTAATTGAAGTCGGTTTTTTTTTTTCGTTTGCGAGCAAACACAATTATTTATGTATGTTACATCAGAACTTTTGCCCGTGTGGACCGATTTCGACAAATCTTTTTTTAATCGAAAGGTGGTGTGTGCCTATTGGTCCCATTTAAATTTATTTGAGATCTAACAACTACTTTTTGAGTTATATCTAATAATGCGTTTTTACTTGCCGCTTTTTTCGTCGACCTACGTTGTATTATACCGCATAACTTTCTACTGGATATACCGATTTTGATAATTCTTTTTTTGTTGTACATAAACGTACGTGTATCTACGTTGTATTACTCGTCGATGAAATTGAAGTCGGTTTTTTTTCGTTTGTGAGCAAACACAATTATGAACAACCTGATTATTGGGACATGACAAAACCGTAACTATTTCTTACCACACTGTATTCAAATTTTTATACTGAAATCGTTATCATCCCCAGTTTGTCCCCCTGGATTCTAGCATAAACGCTTAAATTTGAAAGCAAAGGAACTTCAAATATATTCCTGGCTATAAGAATAAAGGGGGAGCATGTTGAACCTAAATATAAAGACAAGGATTCGTGTTAACGGTTTTCAAAATTACATTCAAGAACCATTACGCGCTACCCGCAACGGTCACTGCAACACAGGTGCACTTTATAATCCATTGCTATCAATTAAAGTTCGATAAACAAGCGAACAGGCATATAAACTAGTGTAGCCCAAATATCTTTAAACGCGCTACTTTCACTTTTTCGGAATTTTCTCATTACTGCTACTTTATTGATTATTTTAATAGCTTTTAATCAGTCCGTGGAAAGTTTTGTAGATATTAAGAAGTGAAAACATTATTGATTTAAATGGAAAGTGTGTTCGACGAAATCTCTGGAACTTTACCACGGTCACAGTGATTACCATTTTGCAGTTAGAACAAAGAATACTTTACAACGAATAAATACCTAATTATGATTTTGCCAGTACGTTAAAACGCTGACCGATATTAATTCAACGTATAATTAAGATTCTAAGAAGCCTACGGCAATTAGGACAAAAAATTATACGTAATTAGTGTTTTGCGCATTTATTTACATTTATCATGCTTATTTTTGCGTAACATTTGCGACGACCTATAAACTAACTTATATATCCTCACAGCGAACATTCCCCCTATAATTTAAAATGTATATGTCAAGACGTTGGTTCACAGCGTGTTATTAGGCGGAATAATGTTATGTTCGTCCACCTGAACACCTTTCTTCGAACAGGTGTATAGAAATTAGACACGTTTCAATTTGACCGTATTATAATTCCGAACGCAACCATCAATTTGTTTTACCTACAGAAATGTTTTTCCCACGTGTTTTCCAACTAATGACACTGTAATCCTTTGTTGAATTCACTTTCTAAGCACAAAAAGCACACACCACTGAACCGTGTATGTCACGCAAGCGTGCTCCCAACATTCTCTCAATGGGATCCGCAATCACAATAACATGGGTCGTAGTAAATAAACGCGGAAAAATTAAACATTTATAACACAATCGCTTCCCGCGACTGCGCGTGCGCAACTGACTCAGATCTAGCCAACCGCGTTACACGTTGTCGCGAGCGAGATAGAGCTATTACTTTCAGTAAGTTAGACAAGGATGGGCATACCGAAACAACCCTTTGACATATTCAAATATAGCTTGCGATTTTCTTTGACGTATTAATTGAAACGTGTTCCAAGTGTGTCAGCGGCGTGTCATAAATTATGATAGTCTGATTCGAGCTTTAATTAAGTGTAGAAAGTTGAAACAAATCGAGCTTAGTCACACCTCGCCACAGATCGGCAAATGTTGTTTTTTAAACATAGCTCATAAATTTTGGCTCTAAACAACTTCCTATATTAAAAAAAAAAAAAAACTTTAATAACTGTGGATACTCCAATATTCACGTAGCCTTGACATTGGTAAACATATATGTGTGTCAATAGATTTTTGCTTTGGTGTGCTGATGTCACTGTCCTATATTCAGATTTGAATGTCATATTATATACCTACATGACTTGTGCTACTTTGAGGGCTGTAATATGTCACACTATGTCATAATAAATAAAATGCCATATATTATTATAGTTTTGTGTATGTGGTCATTGGTGCTAAAAGAAAATAAAGTCTTCAAATTTAATCAATGTTGAAATTTAAGAATTTAGAAACAATGTGTAATAAAAACTTATTTTCTATTTGAGTTATAATTACACTTAGTATACAATAAAGTATATTTATATTGTATTGTATATTGTATTGTATATTGTATTGTTATATTGTATTGTAATTACCTATCATGCAAAAATTAGAGTCAGATAAATATAAAACAAGAAATTCAAGCTCAACGACAAATTAAATGTGTTTTTAATATAAATGAGAACGATTTGCTGATAAGGCAAATTTAAATAAAACTGCAATTAAAAAGCTTGACGGAAATAATCCATCAAATTAAACATAACCTCAATTAATCAACACACATTTAAAATGGTATGACACGATTAAGATTCAGCCTGAAACATCCCACTGCTGGGAATAGGCCTCTTTCTTCATGTGAGAAGGATTTGAGCTTAATCCACCACACTGCTCAACAGCGGGTTGGTTATGTTCCCTACTATGAGTAACGATCGCTATCAGGTGTATATGATAACAACCGGGACCAACGGCTTAAGGTGCTCACTGAATCCGAAAATCGTTATAATACATAGATACACATACAAACTATTCAGTTTGTCTGTAAGTGTTAATTAACATCAGGAAGTTACCGTTTCAAAATTTGGACATCGTTGTTCCAATTTGTGAATGATTGATCGTCAATGACTATTGAACTATGATATACCAGAGCTTACCGGAATAATATAAAGTATGCAAAGTTTACGTATGCATTTATTTTAGTCTTAAATTTAATTTTGAATCAAAATTGCTGATTTGCATTCGATACTACGATTGATATTAGGTAGAATCGACACCAGGCGCGACAGAGGTCACGACTGGTACAGACTGTCGAATAGTTCTAAATACTAATTCTGTCTTTTCTTTCTCTCTTCATTACGTGATCTACTGTAAAGATAAGTCTTACAAACCTGTGATAAATTTATACTAAAAAAAATAAACAAACTATCTGTATTTTGCAGATAAAACACATACTACATACACTTAACTGAGGTAGGGCACAGCAGGAATTTCCTGCTCAAAATATGGAGCAGCTCGACTGGGGTAAGTACCTCGACCTTACAGAAGATCACAGCTAAATAATACTGTTCCTAATTGTGTTCCTGTTGGTGAGTAAGGTGACCAGAGCTCCTGGGGGGGATTGGGGATTGTGGGTCGGCAACGCGCTTGCGATGCTTCTGGTGTTGCAGGTGTCTATAAGCTACGGTAATCGCTTACCATCAGGTGAGCCGTACGCTTGTTTGCCGACCTAGTGACATAAAAAAAATAAAAAATAACTAAACATACAAACACCGCTTATTATAGTTTATAGGCGTCAATTGGAATCTTGTCATGTTATCTATAATTATAAGATCATCTTATTTACATACAAAATACTTTCCTAATATTTGAATATAGAATACAAAATTAAGATAATGTGATAATGAGATGTGTATCGTAACTAGTAGTCGCCAAGTGGTCGAATATTCGACCATAATTAATTTAAATTATGAGTTTGAACATAATTAAGGTTCTGTTGTCAGAGACTATACTACTATAATAATAATCAAAAGAGTATATATGCGACTGTGTGTGTGTTTCAAATACACGGTAGTGTGTGTAATGAATTTTTTATGTATAATTAAAAAAATATTAGCATTGGTCACTCCTCTATATAAACTATAAGTGTGCGAATTTCCATACTCCTCCGTCCGCGCGATTTTCGTAAAAAGGGGTACAATGTTTTTGCTTCACGTATTAAAATATACTTATAAATTAGATCGTTGTATTAGCGATAAAACCGCATGTTGCAACTGGTACAACTTGTATTTTCTTGTGTCATTTGTCATATTGTTAATATTTTGTATCAGTGTTCGAAAGTGACAAAAAATAAATAAATCTCAACTAACATTATAAGGTAGAAGAGTGTGTTCATCTATTTGTTGACGCGCTAGACTCAGGAACAATAGCATCAAATTGAAAAATTCCCTTAGTGTTAAATTATCCATTTATTAAAGAAGATTAAGCTATATTTTAAGAATATTAAATATTTTTGAAGTTATTAAGGTAGTGGCTATATAATTTCTTGCCGATTCTTCTCTGCAGAATCTACATTCCGAATCGGTGGTAGCTTCACTTTTACAAAAATAATAATTTATTTTTAAAGTTTTAATTTATAAAATGACGATTCGAAAGTGCTCTTAGAGCCTATTTGAATAAAGCTATTTTTGATTTTCATTTTGATAATATTCGTAGGTTCATTTAAAGTGTATGAAACTGCGGACACAGCTAGTCTACTATAAAGTTGTAAATATACCTATACCATATATCAAACAACCTAATTAACATATAAAATCACAGCTAGGCTACTTTAAAACACAATTCTTAAAACTATTCACATTTTCCTCTCCAAATCAAATTTATTCATAACAAAGGCCTGCATAAATTTGAACCCAAATACCGGTAACCGCAAGGATACTACCCACAAGCACAACTATAATTTCCTTTAAAATTCGTGTAGATAATTACGGTCGGTAAGTCGAGACAGGTAGGCTGTAAAAAAACACGGAATGTGATCGGAGGCTCTTCGCCCGGAGCCTTCGTATCACTCGCCTCCGACGTGGTCGCGCATGATTAATATCGGGTTACCAGTGTCGTGCGATTAAAGAAATATTTCGATCATCATATATCATCATTTATGAGTAATTGATGGTCCAGTGGGTGAAGCAAGTAAATCGACAGCTGATGATAGTAAGCGAATTCGGACTGGAAATGTTGAATTTCTCGTGGTCGTGGAGGATTATGCGCCGAATTGTCTTAATTGCCAAAGATACGTCACGTTATTACTTAAAAACTATTGAGCTATAGTATTGCTTATTGAATCAAATAGGGAATTATTTACCAGAATAAAAAAAGCGAGTGTGCTTTAGACCACACGACTGAAGCAAAACCTCTTTAGTTTCCCCTACAGTAATATACGAAACATAACTCTCTCTCTTTCTATCTTGACTAACTTATATCTCCCTCTCAACTTCCGTTCACCTCGCCCTATCACACTTTTCATAACGTTCTCGTCACGCATTTACCAGCTTACTCCCCAAGTCAAGTAAGCGTAAAGAAGCCTTATTTAAAAAAAAGTATAATTAGTCCTTTGTCTTGACCAATGTAACCCTAAAACATATAAAATAAAACATAAATTAGCACTAAACTTTTCAATATATAAAATAGAAATAAATTTAATTTTAGAATTCGATCATGATCTGATCGTTGGATTGTTGGAAACACGTTCAGAGTGTCTTTCAAATTCACCGTGCGGATGATGGGAGCACGCACATACTTGCAAAACTCCTACTAAACTAATATGAACTCTAGCCTTTTACCCTTAAGTCCATTTTTGATCACCAGTGTCTGATATTAATTTAAATTCCTTAGCATCCTAAACGACAATTTGCAGGCAAGGAAATTGTAACTCTACTTAAAGGTGATAGGGTCTCAAACTGGTTTAAACCGGTTAATTCAAGTGGTAGCCGGTCGTTGATGGATTTGAGATAGATTTTATATTCATTTCGCGTTACGATAACACTGACGTCGGTTACTGAAGTCATTTCTTAAAAGGCTTACGAGGTGCACCTTCGTATCCTTATTGTTTGACGAGTGCTGGAGGTGTGGTAGAGTTGTAGGTATTGTTTCTCTGCTGTTAGAAGTTATGGATTCAACCAAAAAAAACAACATCCGAGCAATCAAGTGAACAACCAACAAAGTGACAAAAATAAAACATTGAGAAGTGTCAAAAATTGACTAAGTGTGAATTTTGATTCATAAGTAGTTGCGTATCACAAAATATCGACATGATACATTTATATGATAAGGACGAAAACTACATTTTGTATCCACTGTTTCCATAATTTGTAGTGTTTCAGTAACCATAGTTATCCCAAGAAAAATTCCATACACTTATTCAAAAAAAAAAAAAAAATAAAAAAAAACATCACCATCAGACGGAAAACAAAATCAATATATTTAAATTCCGTTCGTACTCTTCCTGTATTCAACATAAAAAAAATATATATATTTTTTATAAATAGTCGTCAAAGAGAGTAAAACTGGGAAAGATCTAGTATTCAAGATTGGCTCTGTAACTAATCATTGTGATCTGAATAACAAAATAGAAATACGAAGGCATATTTATAACATTTCCCTCTTTTACTTGTAACAATATTTAATGGTTTTTTATAGAAAATATTTTCATAAATATTTATTAGAATGTCTTGCAGGATAATATATTCAGTTGAGCCAAATATAGTATTTTTTTTTGTAGAATCTATTATTACAGCCTATACAGTTCACTGTTGGACATAGGCCTCCACAAGTTTACGCCAAAAATAACGTGAACTCATTTGTTTTGCCCATAGTCACCACGCTGGGCAGGCGGGTTGGTGACCGCAGTGCAGGCTTTGTCGCACCGAAGACGCTGCTGCCCTTCTTCAGCCTATGTATTTCAAAGCCAGCAATTGGATAGTCATCCCGCCACCGGTCGGCTTTCTAAGTTCCAAGGTGGTAGTGGAACTGCGTTATCCCTAAGTCGCCTCTTACGACACCCTCGGGAAGAGAGGGGGTGGCTTTATTCTTTAGTACCGTAGCCACACAGTACTGTAGAATCTAATATAAAAGATATAAATGAATCCTAAAAGCTGAGCATGTTATACATCATGTTATATGTTATACGTTATATTGGTAAAAGAATGTTAGGGATGAATGTCGAAGGACGAAGAGCGATCGGCAGGCCAAAAAAGCGATGGATGGATTGTGTGAGTGAGGATATGAGAAAGAAAGGAGTAAGCGCTGAATCGACGAATAATAGAGAGAAATGGAAGAGTAAAACATGTTGTGCCAACTCTACATAAGTGGGATAAGGGCAGGAAGATGATTATAAAAGCTGATCACGTGTATTCATTTTAAACTTTAGTAATACTTGTAGTATAAAACTTTCGAAAAATTCCAAAATATATTGTAGGTACATTTTTTTAGATTATACTTATGTTTTATAATTTACAAGCAATGTAATTTTAACTTTTTTACGTACGGTATAGTCTCAAAGATGAAATTTATTTACGTAATAAGGCTAAACATAGCTATAGAAATTATACATAAGTTCGTTTTTAACCGACTTCCAAAAAAAGAGGAGGTTCTCAACTCGACTGTATTTTTTTTTTATGTATGTTACTTCAGAACTTTTGACTGGGTTGGAGCGATTTCGAGAATTTTTCTTTTGATCGAAAGATGGTGTGTGTCATTTGGTCCCATTTAAATTTATTTGAGATCTAACAACTACTTTTCAAGTTATATCAAATAATGCGTTTTTACTTGACGCTTTTTTCGTCGACCCACGTTGTATTATACCACACAACTTTCTACTGGATGTACCGATTTTTATAATTCTTTTTTTGTTGGAAAGGGGATATCTATTTTGGTACCATGATAAGGAAACCAGGATCTGATGATGGGATCCTAGAGAAATCGAGGGAAACTCTCGAAAATTCGCAATCATTTTTTACTGGGTGTACCGATTTTGATAATTTTTAATTTAATCGAAAGCTGGTGTTTATCATGTGGTCACATATAAATTTTATCGAGATCTGATATCTACTTTTTGAGGAATCTTTGATAACGCGTAGTTACTTGACTATTTTTTCGTCGATCTACGTTTTATTACTCGTCGATGTAATTGAAGTCGGTTTTTTTTTCGTTTGCGAGCAAACACAATTATCCATGACATCGTTGATGACATGACATTATAGTTAGTCTCTAGTACAAAATACCGTAGTAGTTTAAACATGTACATGGCAGCACATATAAGGCGTTACCCACGAAGCCTATGTTGAGAACAAACGGACTTAAACATTTGTGTTGAAGTTCCATGGTCACAAAACGCAAGACGTATTAAGCAAGTAGCTGTAGCAAGGAACATATTATATCAACAAAAATTTTTATAATTTGATTTAAGTAACTTTTAGTCATTTAAAAGCTAATGATAATTATTAATGAATGTGAACCCAATTATATCTATACAAATAAATAAAATTGGAGTGTCTGTTTGTAATATTAAAATAACCACTTTTTACTAAATTCTATGTATGTATACACGGTACATATACCAAAATAACATTTTTTTATAATTTTTGTCTCACTGTCTGTCTGTAAGTCTGATTTTTCCGGCTAATCTCTGAAACGGCTGGACCGATTTTGACAGGGCTTTCACTGGCAGATAGTTGATGTAATAAGGAGTAACTTAGGCTACTTTTGTTTTACTATTTTTTTTTATAACTGCGAACTGAACAATAAGTATTTTGTTCAATTACACGCGGACGAAGTCGCGGCCACTGCTAGTTCTAAGTAATATACGAGCGTTACATTTAACTTTTCTAAATTACTTAACAATTACTATTTTTTATTTATGTTAGTTACAAAATTATTGATGTTTTATAAAGGAAACGAAATTTTATAGAGGAAAAAAACTTGTCATTATAAAAAAAAATTATTTTCTTTAAACCAAACGTAGAACTTCTTTAGAAATAGCCCTGCACTGTATCTTAGATATACGAATCGTAACTGGCTATGAGAGAAAGAGTGAAAGAAAATGTGTGCTCGCGCGTCTCTCTCTTGCTCCGTGTCGCCTCGCCCGGTCACACTTTTTGTATCGCTCTCGTCACGCATTCACCAACTTAGTCCCCAAATTAAGCGCGCGTAAAGAAGTTTTATTTCAGTAAATTTCCAATATAAACATATCTAAAATGACGTATTTATATTTAGAACTACTAATGCTGTAATTTAAGTAAATTCTAAAAGTAATTCTACTTAACATTTGTTACAACCCTCATTGGGAAGCGAACCTTAAAATGTTACACAAAACCGCATTTCCACCGCAATAGTTATGTCATTTCTCGTCTGAGATAATAGCGCTGCGGTCAAAGCCACGCCGCACATTGTAGAAACATTCTTTTAAGGGCCTGTTGCACTAGTTGTAGATTACGCTATTTGACGGATAACAATACAAATAAATTTTGACAGCGGAAGGTAGAATAGGCCAGTAGGCAGGTCCTACTTTCTTCCTAATTAATAAATTACAGCTTTAAGATTAATAAATGCGAATAAAAATATCACATAAATAAAGTAGGATAAGATGGTAAAATAATTGTATTTGCTCGCAAACAATCGACAAGTAATACAAGGTAGACAAAAAAATAGTCAAGTAAATACGCATTATCAAAGATTACTCCAAAAGTTGTTATCAGATCTGAATGAAATTTAAATGTGACCACATAATAAACATCAGCTTTCGATTAAATTAAAAATCATCAAAATCGGCACACCCAGTAAAAAGTTATGTGGTATAATACAACGTAGGTCAACGAAAAAATAGTCAAGTAAAAACGCATTATTAGATATAGCTCGAAACAGTAGTTGTTAAATCTCAAATAAATTTAAGTGAGACCAAATGACATACACCACCTTTTGATTAAAAAATTGTCGAATCGTTCCACCTAGTCAAAAGTTCTGAAGTAACATACATAAAAAAAAAATAAATAATTGTGTTTGCTCGCAAACGAAAAAAAAAACCGACTTCAATTACATCGACAAGTAATACAACGTAGATCGACGAAAAAAATAGTCAAGCAACTACGCGTTATCAAAGATTACTCAAAAAGTAGTTATCAGATCTCGATAAAATTTATATGTGACCACATGATAAACATCAGCTTTCGATTAAATTAAATTTTATATATATATATATATTTAGATTAATAAAAAATTATCAAAATCGGTACACCCAGTAAAAATTTATTACGGATTTTCGAGAGTTTCCTTCGATTTCTCTGGGATCCCATCATCAGATCCTGGTTTCCTTATCACGGTACCAAACTAGGGATATCCCCTTTCCAACAAAAAAAGAATTATCAAAATCGGTACATCCAGTAGAAAGTTATGCGGTATAATACAACGTAGGTCGACGAAAAAAGCGTCAAGTAAAAACGCATTATTAGATATAACTCGAAAAGTAGTTGTTAGATCTCAAATAAATTTAAATGGGACCAATTGGCACACACCACCTTTCGATTAAAACAAAATTTGTCGAAATCGGTCTGCCCGGTCAAAAGTTCTGATGTAACATACATAAAAAAAAAAAAAAAAAAAAAAAAAAAAAAAAAAAAATACAGTCGAATTGAGAACCTCCTCCTTTTTTGGAAGTCGGTTAAAAAATACAGTCGAATTGAGAACCTTCTCCTTTTTTGGAAGTTGGTAGAAAAAATAATGAATACTGTCATCCGTCACATAGCGTTATGAACAATTGGTGAAACTCACCCTAAATTCGTTTACGCTATTTGACGGATGGTGGTATTTGACATATACAAGTTTTTGATTAATTGTAATTTTTTTTCCCTTGAATTCTACTATATGTGTAGAATATTTCTAATCGCAAATTTGAATAAAAAAGTTTTAGTTTATTAATCAAGGAAAGGAGTGAGGAAATTAATCATGATTTCTCAATAAAATTCATACAATGTGTCACAAGCTTACTCCTACACCGCGTCCTAAGAAGCCTTCAATAAATCAGTTCCATTGTGCGCAGAAACAATGCGTCCTAGTCGCAGAATCCAGAATATTCCCATCTATTGCATCTCACTTCGGAATTTGTTGGATCACAATGGCTCACATCCTTTTATTTAAATTTAAATCTATTTGTCTTTATGTCTGTATGAATATCTTAAAAGACAGAGACAAATAAAATGTATACAACAGAATACGCACTAATCACTATTTTTTGCAGATCGTACAATAGCTTTCTGATTTGTATAATTAAAATATATTTTTTTTATTAATGAAAATTATAATTAGATTTAATTTTTTAATATGTATATAGTTAATGTGAAGCTACAACGGATTCAGAATTTAGCGTATACTGAGAATAATCTACAAGAACCTAATACTTTGTACTTCCATACACTTCCGTTACAAACATATTAACTGAGGTACGACATAGCAGGAAATTTCCCGCTCAAAATATTGAGCAGCCCGACTGGGGTAGTATCTCGACCTTACGGAAGTTCACAGCTAAATACTACTGCTTTCAAGCAGTGTTGTGTTCCTCTTGGTGAGTAAGATGACCAGAGCTCCTGGGGGATTGGGAATAGTGTTGGTAATGCGCTTACAATGCTTATGGTGTGGCAGACGTCTATAATCTACGATTATCGCTTCAGGTAAACTATACGCTTGTTTGCCGACCTAGTTATATATTTAAATAATAATAATAATAATAAGCGTTTATTTCAGACGTTTACATCCATAGTTTATTAGTGTGTTAGTTACAATATTTACTTATAATCTATGTTTAAAAAAAATACATTTTTCTTTTTTATCAACTATTATAATTAATTAGATATTAGTCTATTTAAAATCATCTGTTTAAAACGTTGGTTAAGAAATATACAGACGTACATATTATTGCTAATTCCTTGTAAATGTCAAGTAACCGTTACGAGAAGTCGACTAAACTAGGGGTTTATTAGCTACAGCTTGCTGCACGAGTATGCGGGTCGAAGAAAAAATGTATTAAAACATTAATTTTATATTTTTAAGCTTTCGCTCAGTATTTACATTGAATACACGTTTACAAATAAATATTTTGTTAGGAAAATGTTTTAAAATTGTATATATACATATGTTCTTTTAATCGGATTTCATTAAATCTTAATTATCACAATCAATACGAAATAATTAACACTATTCTACATATATAATATATTTAAAATGTATATAAAGAACCTTAAAACAAAGGAATAATATTAGTAGTCTCATGAAGGAAACCTTGAACAAATCTAAGGACAGGATGTCATTTTATGTGTATTTACATATATATTTTTAGAACATTGGCTTACAATATTACATAATTCTTTTGTGATTGGTTGAAAATAGGAGTTATGATAAAATAATACACACACGGTCGTCTGCTCCTAAAGTAAAGTAAACAACTTAATGCTTGTGTTACAGGTAACAGTTGGCTGATTTAGCTAAATACTTTTAGTTTTTGATAAATATATATAGAAATATTACATACATATATAAATATATAAATATTACACCCAGACTCAAGCGGAAATCGAACCCGCAACCCGCGGAACAGAAAGCAGGGCCACTAAAAACCGCGCCAACGAGTCACTCAAATAAGATAAGGAGTACCTATGACAAAAATTTATAAATACATCAGAATTTCGTTTATTTTTCACGCTAAAAATACAAACACGTCTGTAATGAAACATTGATCTTAAATATGCGGACAAATTAACAATAAGCAATGCATATTCGTACATATTGAGTAAATGCATACAAAATCAAAAATATCTTTATTCAAATAGGCTTCAAAAGCACTTTCGAATCGTCATTTTACAAATCAAACTTTAAAGTGATTATTATAATATATAAACTAGCTGACCCCGCAAACGTCGTTTTGCCATATATGTTATTAACCCGCTTAATCCCCCCCCACCCTCTTATAACTTAGGGGTATGAAAAATAGATGTTGGCCGATTCTCATACATACCCGATATGCCCACAAAATTTTATTAAAATCGGTCGAGCCGTTTCGGAGGAGTTCAATGTTTAACACCATGACACGAGAATTTTATATATTAGAAAGAAAGAAGTAAAGCTACCGCCGATTCGGAATGTAGATTGTGCAGAGAAAAATCAGCAAGAAACTCCGCAGTTACTCTTTTGAAAAATAATATATAAACTGTGTTTTAGTACAAAATTAGTAATATCTTGCATGAAATACAGCGTCACTAAGTCCACAGATCTTTATCATCAACTATGTAATCCTGCGCCAAATAAGGCGCTTTATCTATTAATTTCTTTTTAATAAGCACTTTAAATTTATGTTGATTAAGCTTTACTAATGGGATGTCAATAATTAGTGTAGATAATATTGATACTAAAACATGCAAGAAGTTTCTACTTAATAACAAAGTAAGCGAGTAAAACCCCGGGTACACATCTATATCACCAGCCAGGCGCCCGTTACCTCACCTGTTCAACCACGCATTAAATTTTTTTCCAACCCGAGGTCAGGAACCGAAATCAATTAAAATTTATTTATTCGATTAAAAACTCTATATCAATGAAATAAGGGTGATAGAAACTTGAAACTATTTTTGACATCGTTTAACTTAATGGTTAAAATTGGGTTAAAAAATCATGTTCGTAATTGAGGTTTTGTCGTTAAAGACGTGTTACCAAAAACTACGAATGGTTGAGTTATGTATTTCGTCAACGAGTAAAATTAAATGTATTGTAATTTTTATATGTATTTGTTATTGTATTCTTGAACTTTCTTTAGGGTAAATCTGTTGTTGCAAAATTAAATTAAATATTTCTTACACAAGAGAATATATTACTTAATTTTACATTTTTTTTATTTTTATAATAGCGCCATCTTGTGATGAGCTTGCTTCGCTCGTCACTAGCGCCATCGAATGTTTTCATCTGTTCATCTGTCAAAACGGTAAAATCTATAAATACCCTCGCCAGTATATTCGTTTATAAATACGCGCTATATATTTATTTGAACTCTATTTTCTAATATATAAAATTCTCGTGTCGCGGTGTTTGTAGTTAAACTCTTCCGAAACGGCTTGACCGATTCTCATGAAATTGTGTATGAATATTGGGTAGGTTTGAGAATCGAACAACATCTATTTTTCATCCCCCTAAATGTTAAGGGTAGTCAAACCCTATTTTTTTTTAATTTTTAGATCAATTATTTATTTATTATTTTATCATGATTTGACGTTGAAAAATACATACAACCCTAAATTTTCACTCTTCTACCACCAACCCCTATTTTTAAATGGCGTTTAGCGGCAAGACAACGTTTGCCGAGTCAGCTAGTAACTGTATAAAAAATAGTTAATTTAAGTAGAAAGCAACTTTGAGTTTTTTCCAGACTTCAAACTCAGATCTACTGAAAAAAAACTTTCAGGAAAGTTGACAGTTACATTTTGAAATATAATCAGTTTTATTACTTAGTGTTTACAATTGAAGTCCAGAACAAAAGCAGCTAACCCACACATATTCGTCATACACAAACAGATCTACGTGTAATAGTTATCGAGTTACGTCGAACGAGAGACAATAAATAAAGCCTGTTATCAACCGACCGCTTTTAAGATAAAACCCCGCTATTGAATACAGCGCCATGATTTGTGGACCCGACTGCGGGCTGCAGAAACATACCGTAGTTTGATTTGTGAAAAGTTGGACAGATATTATTAACATTTATACGCTATTTTTCATTTTACTTACATATTTTTTAATAACTTTATAATGTCTGTAAAAGTAAGAAATCTTAATATATATAAATCTCGTGTCACAATGTTTGTCCTCAATGGACTCCTAAACCACTTAACCGATTATAATAAAATTCGCACACCATGTGCAGTTCAATCCAACTTAAAAGATAGGCTATATTTTATTTTGATATATTATGTTATTATTATATTTCAGAAAAAAATAAGGTGATACGAAGTTCGCCAGGTCAGCTAGTGAATTATATGTTTTGCAGTTTATTTATTTATTTCTTTATTTATTAAAGATTGACCAACAAAAGATACATAAATAATAGTTTGTTACACATGAGCTTACAATAGGATGTCAATTCTCTTTTAATTACAGGTTATCACAAGATGTATTATCACGTCAAGTAATACAAGGAATTAGTCAATAAGCAATCATTAACAAATCAAGTTTGATGCGCTAATCAAGTAAAAATTTAGAAATACCTGATAAAGTACAAATAAAAAAAAAAAGATTAAAAATATTAAAAATAATAAAAAAAAATTAAAAACAAAAAAACAAAAAATTAAAAAAAAACAAAAATTAAAAATGAAAGTTCATAGTGATGAAAAGGGTGCAAAGCGCCACGTAAGACCCCGAGGAATATCGACTCTGTAAGGCAGACCCTTTGCGATGCCTCGCGTTCCTGTAGTACAAAGATGAGGGGGGAAATAGGTCAAATATTTCCTTAGCAAACAAAAAAGAACCATAAATGTTTTATAGTATTTACAATCACTATAACATTCAATTAAAGCTAGAAATAATTGTATAAATCATTCAGGAACTATGAGTTACTATAGCACCTTATGAGGCATGCTCCACGTAAAGTGTGCCAGCCCTTATCCGGCCGTTTTGATTTAGATCCATCTGATGTAGTTGTTAGAGTTTTTCTGTCTGTATGACAGCTCGACGGCCCAGACGCCGCGCACGTTACGTTGACAAATGGTTTCCTTGCCAGCGCTCTGATTGTAACTGTCTCTTAAGAGGAGATAGCTTATCTCTCGTATGTAATTACATTTTTAACGGTTTATATTAGATTTCTGTTATGAGATTTTTAGACAAATGTACGATATTATCATGATAAGAGCTTATTATAAAGTTTTAGGTGATTATCATTACGCCTAAGCCTGTAATATCCCACTGCTGGGCAAAGGCCTCTTTCCTCATGTAGGAGAACGATCAGAGATTAATCCACCATCTGCTTCTGATATATTCCCTACTATGAGTAACGATCTCTATTAGGTGTACATGATAACAACCGGGACCGACGGCATAACGTGCTCTCCGAGGCACTGTGGGGAGATCTACAAGGTCTATTAGGTCATTATTATTAAGTATTCGTCCTTCGATCGTAAAAAAATGTGTCTCAATTTTGCCTACAATTATCTGTCATTTGATATCCATTCGTTCATTGATTGAATTTAAGTGACGCTTTACTTGCATCGACTGTGACACACGTGTGTGTACACATACACATATAATTAACTTCAGTTTAATGTTTCATAGAACAGTAACTTTAATAAATAACTTGTTAACATTGTATATAATAAGATATATAATATATACAACAGACAGACATTCTTGCTTAAGCTTTACGGTTCATTCATCATCATCAGTTCTTAGTTTAGGTAGCTACTAAGGAAACTATTATTTTATATAAAATAATTGTGTTTGCTCGCAAACGAAAAAAAAAACCGACTTCAATTACATCGACGAGTAATACAACGTAGATCGACGAAAAAATAGTCAAGTAACAATGCATTATCAAAGATTACTCAAAAAGTAGTTATCAGATCTCGATGAAATTTAAATGTGACCACATGATAAACATCGGCTTTCGATTAAATTAAAAATTATTAAAATCGGTACACCCAGTAAAAAGTTATTGCGGATTTTCAAGAAGTTCCCTGGATTTCTCTGGGATCCCATCATCAGATCCTGGTTTCCTTATCATGGTACCAAACTAGCAATATCCCCTTTCCAACAAAAAAAGAATTATCAAAATCGGTACACCTAGTAAAAAGTTATTGCGGATTTTCAAGAGTTTCCCTCGATTTCCCTTGGATCCCATCATCAAATCCTGGTTTCCTTATCGTGGTACTAAGCTTGGGATATCTCCTTTCCAACAAAAAAAGAATTATCAAAATCGGTACATCCAGTAGAAAGTTATGCGGTATAATACAACGTAGGTCAACGAAAAAAGCGTCAAGTAAAAACGCATTATTAGATATAGCTCGAAAAGTAGTTGTTAGATCTCAAATAAATTTAAATGGGACCAATTGGCACACACCACCTTTCGATTAAAAGAAAATTTGTCGAAATCGCTCCACCCAGTCAAAAGTTCTGATGTAACATACATAAAAAAAAATACAGTCGAATTGAGAACCTCCTCCTTTTTTGGAAGTCGGTTAAAAAATATAAATGTTTCGATTATAAAACCCTTGAAAGCTTATGCCGGACCTTTTAGAAAAAAAATCCATAACTGATCATTACGGACTATGATGCCATTTCAATTAAAAATCATTAATATCAAATAAAAAAACTCTGAGAACAATAGCGGTCGGGAGTGCTGAGCTGTCATTTTCAACCAATTTCCGAGCATTGAACCGACAAACTTATTGAACGGTCGCTAATCGATCTGTAACAAAAGAATTGACTTATAAAGTCAGCCATTTTGTAATGACTCGAACCGTTTTGAGTTAGGCTATTGTGCATTGTACATTTAAGGAGTAATGCGCGCTGATTGCGGTGCGCCGACCGCAGCTACTACTGTGGCTACAGATTCTTAAAATTATTAGTACAAACTACATAGCTTTGTATTCTTTTTTATTATTATTGTTTTGTATTCCTACTTCTCTTAAGCCATGTCCCTTAAAACTGCAGTATATTTTGTCTGGTAGATTTCGCGTAATGCGAGACTGAAGTTATGCTTTTATTTCTTTCACAAAAATTACAATAATTTTTTTTCCTACATATCTCTAATGAACAGACATAGCCCATGTTTATAATATTATATTCAATGAAATTGTAATGAATTAAAATTTATATCACACCTAATAATTAAATATGGCTGAAACTCATTTTACATGCTTTAAAGAAGACAATAATGTTATTAAAATGTATCGTCAATTACGATTGAATTTCAACCACAAGATGGCAATTATTACCTACAACCTATAAACCTTTTTTGTTTATTAGATTCTCAATAACCGGTAATATAAATATTCTATTAAGAAACAAATTTGAAAATTCATTTCACCGAAAACAATAGTTTAAGCCCGGTTCCATCCACAATTATCACGAACAATGAACGTCAGCACCCAGAGTACAAGTTATTGAAATTACCCATAATTTGAGGCCATTGAATTACAAAACTTGTACATGAAGATTACGAAAAAATTTAAGTAGTTACGTTGTACAATACTGTAAGCTATTTAAATATATATTTAACTTTTAAATTTAATGTTTTGAACAGTTAATGGAGTTAAATAAATCCAAATCAAGTTGTACGTTTATCACACTTTAAATATATATATTTTATTATTACACTAGCGACCTCTGTCCGTTCATATCTTTTTACGCGATAAGTAATCACCAACATATCATATACTAAAACCTTCTCCGCAACACGCTGTATCTTATGGTATATGTATTATTCCGATCAATTCAGTAGTTTTCGCAGTATAACCGAACAAACAAACCGACTCTCCATTTATTAGTAAAGATTTTTAAGAATTAATTTCGTCTGCAATTTGCCTACTTAATGAAACGAAGCAGATAACAGGGTCACTACAAACCGCGCCAACGGTCTATTCAAATTAATTATTAACAGCTAACAAAATCACAATTACCTTAAAAATCCGTTTACTTATTTAATATCCCGTATAAACAGTTCTAGTTTCCATAAATACCTGAAACAAAAGATAAACATCATCATTAGTATATTGTAGTCTAGTCTAAGTGTGTTATAGTGTCTAGTTGTTGAAGCAATATTTCTAGTAACAAATAATTCAGATAGCATTTGTTTGTAGGTAATAGAATGTTCCAGAAGAATTCTCCTTATATTTATAACAAAAACGTCGAAGCAATTTCGTTTATTGAATATCATTACAATAATATCGGAGGCAAAATTAATTTTGAATCATCGTAATAGAATAATTTTATGAAGCTGTCCTTTGCAGGAATGCAAAATTTTTATCAAGTAGTGAAGTGATTTTTATAAAACTCAACATAACTAGAGTATACATAATTGGTCATGACATGTATGTTATATTACACAATAGACAAGAAACTAATAATAACACAAAAATATGATACTCTTCTGTACATGTTATTGAACTCTTGAAACGCTGGTCTCATTTCGTTCAAAATCATTTTATGTGTCACTTGATATTTTATAAATATCCGTTATTTGGCGCTGGTTTTTAATTAAAAAGGTCTAGCTACCGTTACACAATTATCGCACAAAACAACGCAGAAAAATGTTAATTGTAAGAAATGTTCGTAAAACAATATACCGGAATAAATAAAGGCGTCAAAGAATCGGTTAATTAAGCGTAGTAGCGGGTTCGATTCCCGACGATGCTATCTGTCCGCGCTTGCGTGTTGCGCGCGCATGCGACCGCCGACCAGTTCCAGACAACCCGACAGTTGAACAGAATGTTTTATTATCATTTATATTTAACTATATTTATCAACTTGCTAATGTCTCAGAGAGCAGAAACTTGCTTATTTGCTTGTTAACATCAGAAAATAAGGATTTTTTTTCTTTTTTTTTAATTTCAACTTTATTTTGTCTATGACTTTTGATTAAGAAATGACAACTTCACTGACAGCCAACTGAAGGATCGGAATTTTAGAATTTTCAACGACAAACATGCTAGATATCCCGTTTTAATTTATAATAAAATAAAAAATTATGTGATATAACAATAATAATAGAATTATGCAACACCAGAAGTATCGCAAGCGTGTCCATCCCATTTCTAATTCCCCCCATGAGCTCTGGTCACCTTACTCACCAACAGTAACACAACGCTTCATGAAAGAAGTGTTATTTAGCTGTGATCTTCCATAAGATCAAAATATGAAAAGCCCGATTGGGGTAGTACACCCCAGTTGGGCTGCTCCATATTTTAAGCAGGAAATTTCCTGCTTGGCCTCAGTTAATTTTAAAATTAAAAATTGAATTAATAAGCAAAAACAAATTAATAATCTCGTTGAACCGAACATGTTCAACAATCATAGCAACGGAATTAATTTTCAAATACTCGCAGTGCTCGGGAGATGAAATTAATTTACCTCTAATAGCGTTGCGTTATTGTGACGTTTGATAACTTCAGCGCGGCTGTAATGAATTATCGATGGGTAACTGTTACAATGTTTTGGGGTCAAATATTATTAATAGATACAAGTGTCTGTCTATGCTACCGATGTTTATGATACAAAGAGATGAGAAGTTTCTTGCCGACTCTTCTCTGCAGAATCTACATTCTGAATCTATATTAGCTTCATACCAACTATACTCGTAATTATTATTATAAGTATTACAACAAATATAAATTATAATTTTTATAATGTAATAAAAGATTAATTTAAAAGTACCTAAAAATCATATAATCTTGCTAGTCAAACATATAAAACTAGTATTGAACTTTAACTGTATTAAGATATTTTTATCTCAGGCAGCAGGAAATATTCGGCTAAAATTTGGAACAGTCCAAATCGAGAAGTACCTCAAACTTACAGAAAATCACAGCTAAATAATACTGCCGTCAATTTGTGTTGTATTCCTGTGGTGATTAAGATAGACGGAACTGATGAAGCTATGATGATAACTGGGGGTAGAAACAGAAGTTTAAATTTTCTTCAACGCGCTTGTGGTATCCCTGTTGTTGCAGGCGTCTTTTGGCTCAGGTAAGCGCCTACCATCAGGTAAACCGCCTCCTTGTTTGCCATCCCAGTAAAATATTAAAAAATTAAATAGACCACTATATCTATTAATGAATCCACTTCAAAAAACATTACACGAATATACAATACCTTGAGCGACAAGTTTCATTTAAATTTATATGTAATTAAATAAAGATAAATGAATTAATAATGTAAGTTATTACGCAAGTAATTTCGTGGCGTAAATCACAGCGTCGGACGGGCGTGGTGAATCAGTGATGGATGGTACCGTTCCACCAGCGCGGCCGTATTCTGCGGTACGATCTAGCGGTGTTACGGTGACGGTGAGGCGATTGTCGTTTATGGTAAGTGGAATTAATACCATGATAGCTATAAAAACGTTTAACATGACACTGCATGTGTTTACGTTTTCTATGAAGATTAATATTTATTGACTAGACATTTCTTACAGTTTTACTTGCGGTAAATGATGATTTTCAATTCAAGCGGAATTTTTTCGTCATACACCGTATCCACCTATGCTCGCTCCGTATTACGTTAAGTGTGTCCAGACCACCTGATAGGTTGATATAACATTTATAGGTACAGTGATGATTCACCCTGTAACATCCCAGTACTGGGCATAGGCCTCTTCCTCAATTTTGGAGACAGATCGGAGCTTAGTACATATCACCGAGATATGTTTTGAAGCACAAATACTATTTCGTAATAAACTTGACCAGAATAAGTATTAAATGTGTCAAGTAATGACAAGTGCCACGCTCTGATCTCGAGTGATAATTGAATTCTTACAAGCCGACAGTTGTATTGTTCGTCTGTTCGTCGGTTCGTACGATTAGTTCTGACTTAGAGGCGTGTGTGAACACGTGACATCAACGATTATTGTAATGTAGTTTAGCACACACTAAGCGCCGGTTTCACCGTCTGTGGCTAAAGATTATCCAGAAAATAAGTTACAAATAAATTTAACAGCAGGGAATTAGTAGGACATGTTTCTCATCAATTTGTAAACTACAACTCTTAGATTCTTTACTATGTCTGTATGTAGTCTAGTTGAATTTGACGTTAAAAAGAATAATATGTAAAAAAAAAATATCTGTTAGATCTTACCATCCAGATCTTACCATCTAGAACTATATGCTAATGGTAAGCGATTACCGTAGCTTCTATAGACGTCTAAACGTCTGCGAAATCAAAAGCATCGCAAGCGCGTTGCTGAACCTATCCATCCTCAATTCCCCCAGCAGCTCTGGTCACCTTACTCACCCACAGGAACACAACAATGCTTAAAACAGTATTATTTAACTGTAATCTTCTGAAACCTAAAACAAAATCACCTTGTTTAAAGTCGGTTAAAAATGTTCGAATAAGTTGATTGATGAACTTTATAGAAGCGTGACGAAATATCATGTTCAATTTGAAATTAAAAAAAAAAGTTTTTAGTGGTTCTTTTCATCTAAGTCTATCAAATCAAAATAGATTAAAATGAAAATCTCCATTCCTAATAAAGTTAATCATTTCAATATATAATTTAAAATGAAATTGAAGTGTACAATGCTTTCATAATTTTGATTTTAATTTAATTGTACGTATTATATTTTGTACTCTATTAATTTTATTATTTGTAACAAAAGAAAATCAGTTCAAGAAAGTAGTATGTATATAATTGATGTAACACTTGATTTGTATGTACTTTCGGGCTATATGATATAATGTATGTATTCCTTTTTTTTTTACTTTTATGCTATTATGTTGTCAACAGGTTTTAAGTTGTCCATGGCTGTTGTTAATATCATGCATTGCGATTATCCTACAGGCGATCTATTAGGTACATAAGACTGATCTGCAGATCGACAATGCTGTGACTGCCTCATAAAGCTAGGACAACAATTCTTTAATATATATTTTTTAATTTGTACATCTTTCAATTTTTTTGTGTACCTTATAGCCTATATACAATATATTTTATTTTTATTTTATATGTTTTGTTTTCTTCTCACACACAGCCACACACGTGTATTATTTACATATATGTATTAATAATTTTTAGTATTATAGTAGGTACGTATTTAGTACCTAAGAAATATAACTAAAAATTTGTATTCATTTTTGTTCATAGCTAAAGAAAAACACTCTTGTATATGTTATTAATGTCTAAGGTGTGTAGTGTACATAACTGAATACCAAATTATTATTTAGTATTACAATGACATTTTTAAAAGAGTTTCTTTCCGATTATTCTCAGCAAAAACTTCATTTAAATTAACCTATATATCTAATTATATAGGTATATCTATTAATATATTAACCTATATATATAATAATCAATGTATTATGGAATAATGTCATAATTTGTAATCTTGAGTCTTCGCGAATAAAGAATCAAGCTTGTGATCTTTAAGTACTTTGTCTGCCTTGTTGGCGTATTATTAAAAAAACAAAAATAATATAATAAGCATCCGAAATCCAATTCAGTGACGCTCTACCTGTCAGCCTCTCGTGAGCACGAACACGCACGCCGCGGGCGAAACAAACCTCGAATTATGGTCCATTCGTCTATTAGGAATTTTTCTTTATGGTATTTTTTGTTACGCCGTGATTTGTTTTTGAGAATAGAATTGTGTACTTTCAAGTTGGTTGTTTAGATGTGTATATAAACTGTAGTAAGATGTGTGTTTGATGGATAAGTAGTTATTATGGAATAAAATCCTATGGTTTTGTATTGTTCTCGGCAGTCTGTCATATATTGCTATTATATAGCGGTGATGTATGACCTCATTCATTTTCATTTCATTCATTACAGCCTATACAGTCCACTGCTGGACATAGGCCTCTACAAGTTAACGCCAAAAATAACGTGAACTCATGTGTTTTGCCCATAGTCACCACGGTGGGCAGGCGGGTTGGTGACCGCAGTACTGGCTTTGTTGCACCGAAGACGCTGCTGCCCGTCTTCGGCCTGTGTATTTCAAAGCCAGCAGTTGGATGGTTATCCCGCCACCGGTCGGCTTTTTAAGTTCCAAGGTGGTAGCGGAACTGTGTTATCCCTTAGTCGCCTCTTACGACACCCACGGGAAGAGAGGGGGTGGCTATATTCTTTAGTACCGTAGCCACACCGTACAGTGTATGACCTCATCTACGTGAAATTTTGTCTTCCCGTTCCCTTGTAGGACAAAACAAAGCCTATATCCTACATCACTGTACCTACATAATACATATGTGAGTTCATAATATTAAGCGATTGTACTTCAAAAGCGTCATTTACTTAGAAAGAAAAATGGACAGATTAACTTCACCATTTATAACACCAGTGTACAAATTTATTTAAATAGTTGTTCTTAGTTTTAATAAATGGTTTTAAGTTAGCGCACCGCTAATCTACTAATCTGCTGATTGAAGAAACTTAAAATCGAGTGTTTAAATGTTATTTTTTTAAACAAATTATGTAAAAAACCTTTTTTATTTAAGTAGCATGTAGCGAAGCATACAAAATTTTGTATTTCATACATAATTACATAAATGATGAAGATGCGAGCACTCAGTGATGATGTGTTTCATGCAATTTATTACTAATTTTGTAATAAAACACAGTTTATATATTATTTTCAAAAGAGTAACTGCGGAGTTCCTAGTTGTTTTTTCTCTGCACTTACATTCCGAGTCGGTGGTAGCTTTACTTTTATATATAATAACCACTTTAAAATTTGATTTGTAAAATGACGATTCGAAAGTGCTTTTGATGCCTATTTGAATAAAGTAGTTTTTGATTTTGGTTTTTTCTTGCATAAAAGACAGCACCATTAAGCCCACACATCTTCCTCACTTATATAATCTAGTGGAGTAATATGCTCTACCGATAAACCCTTTTCAGTTGTACAAATTGTTTACGATAAAAGGCTCGTAAAGAAAAAACAAAAAGGTTGAATGACGGTTCCTGATCGAACCGAACAAAAACAGTGACAGGGGACTCGAGCGATAGTGACGCTTGGTACAGACTGGACGAATTAGGGAAAATAATAAAACAAAATATTATACAATTTAGTTATAAATTATGATGTTTTACTTCATTTTGATATATTAGTTAAACGTTGTAGACTATGTGGATAATTTTAATGAATTGTATTACGAATCGTTAGCAGTCCTAATTATACTTTTTACAAAATTCACACACGGTTGTCTGTTATACGGTAAGCAACTTAATGCTGGTGTTATAGGTAACAGCCGCCTGATATAGCTACATATTTTTACTATATAAATATACATGGAAATAATACATATATAAATACAAATACTACACCCAGACTTAGGCAGGAATCGAGCCCACAATTAGCGAAGCAGAAAGCATCTCAGGGTCTCTACAAACTGCACCAACGGGCTAGTCAGTTCATTGTCATCAGTCAGTCATTGTAATTTATAATCAGAATCGAAAGTAATTCTGAAACCTACTTTAATAAAGTAATTTTTAACTAAAAATACATTACAATAAATCACTTTTAGGCTATTTTTACCCAAAAGATACATCAATCTTGTTATGTTGATAATCATCTTGTTATTGTACTGAATTTAAAATATTTACGTCCAACGTGTGCATTTTAAAAACAATTTGTGAACGCAAGTTTGTAGTGTCTACCATTAAAAACGTATAACAAATATTCCATGTAAAATATTCGTGTATAATTATTTAACCTTGTCTAGCCACATCACCCGACCCGCCTCCCGGTGGGCGGTTCTCGACGAAATGTTAAACGCGAGTAATAGATAGCCTCCGAGCCATTACTTGCCCCGAAATATCTGACCAACTGAGATACTCCATATAAAATTGAGAGGTGAAATCTGTTTGTACTTTCTCGAAGATTTAGAACGAAATTTAATGTACTTAGATATACGTATAGTATCTGCGTAAGACTGCCGGCGGAGGCTGGGATTGCGGATGGGATTACGGAGAACCGAGATGTTTGGCGCGAACTTTGGGAAGCCTATGTCCAGTACCCGAGTAGAAAAAAGGTCAGGCTCAACCAGATAATGTATCTGGACCGGATCAGGATAGAATAAGGCATGCCTGATCCGGCAAGCTCTATCAGGACCAGGTCCGGTCCAGACAAGAATAGCCTGATATAAAGTATAATCAAGTATGGTAAGGCATAGTGGATCAGGACCAGGTCCGGTCCAGACAAGGATAGCCTGATGTAAAATATAATCAAGTATGGTAAGGCATACTGGATCAGGACCAGGTCCGGTCCAGACAAGGCTAGCCTGATGTAAAATCTTACCAAGTATGGTAAGGCATACTGGATCAGGACCTGGTCCGGTCCAGATCAGGATGGCCTGAAAGAAATGACGCGAACTGAGCCTGAATCGCGATATTAATGTTTTTAAGCGCACTTAGTATATATACAGTTATCAGGATAGTCCATTTCTACACAGTGGAGCAGTCGTAAGTAATAGGAAACAGTAGTTAGTAGTTAATCATTAGAAGTTAATAAATAAAATTTAATTAATAATAATAATTAATTAATAACATAAAAATAAATAACAATAATTAATATTTAAAGTAAAGACATAAATAAATAATACATTGGAAAAAATAAACGGAAATAAATATTATCATAATTATGTTAATACATATTTATATCAATTCGCTTTTTTTTTTGTTAAACAATTTTTTCAAAAATATACATTCGTGTTTTTTAAAAGGACCGAACCGAACCCGCTGATCAGGATGAGATGAGATTTCCTGATCAGGTCCAGATCAGGAAATCTCATCTCATCCTGATCAGGTCCAGACCAATCATCTGCGTTACATGCCTTATCTAGTCCTGATCAGGCATGCCTGGTCCGGTCCTTCTAAGGAAGACGAAAAAATTTCTACTCGGGTAGTGGACTACGATAGGTTGATTTAAAGATTCTTTACATGTTTGGATTAACAAATATTTCTTTTTTATTTAGGCAAAAATTGTAAGTGATAAAGCGGATATCGCAAATATCCTACCTACACTAAATTTGAATAGTTTGAAATTGCTTGTATCGCTACACGGTATGAATCAGCTCCTTACGTGCTAGCTGTCCCGTGTCGTATTGTTCACATGATTCTCTCGAAATCAGGATCGTCATAAAGATTATTTTTATATATTTAAATACTAAAATAAACATGAAAAACTCTGGAGCAGCCCGACTGGGGAAGTACCTCGACCTTACAGAGCATGACAGCTGAATACCTGCAAAATTACAGCTAAATAATACTGCTTTCAACTATTTAGTGTTGTGTTCCTCTAAGGTGACCAGAACTCCCGGGGGGATTGGGGACAGGGTCGACCACGCGCCTGCGATGCTTCTGGTGTTGCAGGCGTTTATAAGCTACGGTAATCGCTTACCATCATGAGAGTCGTAAGCTTGTTTGCCGACCTAGTTGTATAAAAAAAACTTCAAACTCGATATAGCACGACTCCACGCGAAAATAATAAATATTTTTATAGCTAAAGCTTATTACGCCTATTTACGTTCATCTAACGCATGGAGTCTCGGTGTAAGTTGTCGCCTTAGATTTTAAACTGTTCATATCTTAAACTGAAAGTCATTCACATAAACAATGACAGGGGCGGGGCCGGATTTATGATATCTCCGATTTTTCTGACTACGACTGCAATAATGTTACACCATTTATATTCCGTTAACAACTCAAAGTCGCTTATGATGTTCTGTTTGTTTTGTGTTTCAACGTCTGTTTATTTATTTATTTATTTGATGTCGTCACTCTACATATGATTACTTTTACTACATATTTTAAATTGTTATAAATTTTATAAGACTGTGGTTTTTATTATCGCTTCAGCCTGTAATATCCCACTACTGGGCATAGGCCTCTTTCCCTATGTCAGGATCAGAGCTTAATCCACTACGCTGCTCCAATGCAGATTGGTAGATATATTCCCTACTATGAGTAACGATCACCATCAGTTGTACATGATAACAACTGGGACCGACGGCTTAACGTGCTCTCCGAGGCACGGTGGGGAGACCCACAAGGACTGCACAAACACCCAGACCACGGCAAATACCTGTATGGCTAATACAAATGTTTGTCATGTGCGGGGATCGAACCCGCAACCGCCAGCGCAACAGGTACAATCCATGGCTGTAACCGTTGCGCCAACGCGGCGTCAACGCGGGTTTTTATTAATAAAGTATATATTAATATTTTGGTTCAATTCCCGCACAAAGTGGATGTTTGTACTTGCGTAACTATTTATATCCTGTCTAGTGTCTTTCCTTGTGAATCTCCCCATCGTACCTTAGAGAGCATGTAAAGTCGTCGGCCCCAATATTTGTCGGTACTCATGTAGGGAATATATCCGCCAAACCACTATGGAGCAGTGTGGTGAATGAAAATCCGATATTTCTCTTAGGAAGAGAAATAAAGAAAATAAATATTGGAAATATCGGAGGGTATCAGGTAGGACCTACATGGAGAAAGAGGCCTATGCCAAACAGTTGGATATTACATTCTTATTTAATCAGTCGATTTAAATTAATTTAGCGTACAGACAAATATTAGATAATTTTATATATTATATTCTTCTATTACAACATACACCTAAAAACAATATTAGCAATATCCGATCGAATATAACACTTCTATTGAACGCTGTTAATCAACAAAATCCGGCCGACAGCGAGTAGGACTCTAGCACGAAGGGTTCCATAGGATTTAAATGCTTAGCAATATTTTAATACTTTAATAGTATGCCGTGTGGCGTCGGCCGAGTAGAATAGCACCACCCCCTTTCTTCCCGTGGGGTGTCGTAAAAAGCAACCGAGGGATAAACCTGGCTCAAAATCATCAGAAAAGGAAAACTTCGTTTGAAATCCGGAATGGGGTCTCCGTCAAGCTTTCGTGGCATAGCTCTAAAATGCGAAAGACCTCTGCAGCCGAACTGGCTCCACACGTATCGACTTGCCGTCCTGTAGGCATAGCCAGTGAGATCGAGAGGATGGCGCAGAGCTTAGGCAACTCTGCGTTTTCCTGAAGAGTGTCCTAGGCGAGACAGTGTCCGTCTTACACTGTCTAAATCGTCTGCAATAGACGGACTGAGGCCAATGATGATTTTTATTAATAGTCCTCTTTATCCATGTAAAAGGGTCGAAACATTTATTTATTCATTCAGAAAACCAACAGCTATAACCTAATATAATTAAACATAAAAACCGCTAATAAACTAACTGGTTAGGCTGGGTTTGAGAGTGAGATGACCGGTCATCTTCTCTCGAGACAAGTTTCTAGTTTAGGAAGACGTGTTAAGGAACGTCTCACATCTTTATTGCGTGGCAACTCTGCAACGGTTCACATCGTGTGATCCGTACCTAATTCATCGGTCATCGGTGTGAAGTGTTTGTATAAACTGTGAGTGCAATAGACAATACAGTGGTGTGACAGAACGTTTAATATAAAAGGCAATGATTTTGACATATTAGGCCTCTTTCCCATTTTTCTTCTCGTCGTGCGAAGTGTTTGCATATTAATGTAATTTTGCAATACAGAATAATTTAGTCTCTTACATCTTTCATTTATCACCAACACTTTTCTTCAAACAACAATAACAATAAATACAAGCAAGTTAAGCAATGCAACGAAACAAGACGTATAGGGTGTCATAGTCGCTTTATTGTGACCAAGCTCTTTAAAATAAAGATAAAAAAAACCGCTTATAAACTAATGACCTTACGCTTCGTAAAATGTTTGAGTGTATCCGCAATATGTTCCCAAATTCAGCAGAGAAATCCAGGGTAAAGTATGATAGGGTACGGAACCCTATCTGACGTAAAAGACGACAGTTAGCGTCCAGTTTGTCGCGCTCCAACAAATACAACAATCGGCGTGACGATCGAATCGTCTGATAAAAAATGAAATCGATTTAAACTCGATTTGTCGCTCCCAGGCAGCCGTTTCCTCGTTTTAGAGATGGCGACTTTTTGTTCGATTAATTAAAAAAAAATGCCTTGAAATATTAAATAGGACCACCGGGGTGTAAGCTTAATAAGCTTTAAATTGTCATATTTTTGTGTGTAACGTTTTTGAAGAAAATAATCTTCAGCTAAATGCTATGTATGTAATTATATTAAAACACTATATATATAATAAAAATATTTATAATAAAAATTAAAAAAAAAAAAAATTCAATAATTTTATTTATTATTAATTAAAAAAAAAAAGGTATATTTGTTGAAAATCGAACGTGAATCTTTTGTTTTCAATTAATATTTCAATTTTAAGAAAAAACCAAAACCATGTTTAACCGTTAGAATCAATGACATTCGAAATTCATATTCGAATTTAGTTGTAAAATTATTTCTTCTTCTATAAAGTCGTTGAATATAATATATATAACTCTTTGGTATTTTTCGCAGGATAGACATTACCAAATCGTTTAATTAGGAGTAATAGCCGGAAACCGACCGAAAGGCAATAATTTGAAATCAATATGAATCCACAAAACGCATTCAACTAAACCTTGTAATAAAACTTTACAATGCTATTGCGACATACGCTGTGCAGTGTCTGATAGCGGTACTAATGTGGACGAAGTTCCAGCAACTGGCCATAGATGGCGCTAACAACTTATAAGTTTTAACCTTAGAACACTAAATATTAGAAATACATCACTAACATTATAATTAAAATTATTATAAAAAATTATAGAATATTTAACAATTGACTTTAAAAAAATGCCAAATCCGTGTTTAAAACATGAATAGTAATACACAACTAGGAACATCTCATTATCAATGTCACATCAGGAGTCATTTATAGCTGGTGTTTTTATTTGACCACAAGAAAGTCAAAAATTCAAGAGAAATAAAAATAGTTAATTGTGAACTGGGAAATAACTTAAAAATTTCTTACCTACATTATTCTTACAATGATTGCACTTCCATTATTCATTAAATTCTCACATCTATGTCCCTAACCCCTAAAATTGCTTATAGCCATTCGCTCATATATTCATTTACAAGGCTTTTTATTCGCCCCCGAGCTGTTTCATAACGATGTAATATGGAAAACCATTGTCTGAAATCGTTGCAATAACAATTACATTTTAAATACTTATTGCGAAATATAATGCGAGTTTCGTGCGGACTCCTCTAATTTCTCAATCATAATAATTAACGAAAATTAACGTTTACTGTTATATCATTTATAATTTGACCGTTTAAATACCATCTATAACACTGTTTTAAACGTAAGTTTCCTATGTATATTTATGCATAATTGTAATAAAATTGTTACTGACTAACGTTCTGGACATTATATTTACAAAAAACGAATTGAACAAGTCTAGACGAGAGCAATAGTGTCCATAATAATTATTTTTAGAATTTCAGTCTGTCTGTACGTATGTCCGAGTATCAAGTTAAATGTGTTGCGCTAAATTTGACACAGTTTAGATACTGTCGTTATCCTGGAGGTTTAAATTAAATAGGTACCTACTTTTCATCTTGATTCACGGTCTATAAATTATGTTTTTATCCATGAATATTACCGACCAAGGTATGTACCATAAAGCCTTAGGCACCAACCTCCAAGTAATAAAGATTATTATTCTTACTAACTAGCGACCCGCCCCGGCTTCGCACGGTTGCAGAAACTATCAATGTTCCGCTACTATATGAAACCTTCCTCTGGCACCACTCTATTTACTAAAGAAAACCGCATCAAAATCTGTTGCGTAGTTTTAAAGATCCCAGCATACGGACAGCACGAAGCGACTGTTTTATAGTAGGTTTGCAGTGATTTACTCCTAAAAACGACGAGGTGTTCCATCGTGTACACAAAACTGCTTTAGAATAATTACAAATCAAACATCTGTATTTTAGTTTCTAGCCAGAAATGAGATAAACATTAATTTAGAACAAAATTAGGTATAATTCCGCGTCATTTCCGTTTCCCACGATCGCACGGACCGTTTTACTAAATGTTCTTTAACGATGCCATTTTAGGATTCCGCGTCTAAGGTTCTAACCAAAACATCTTACGGAATATTTTATCTGTTGAAATTCTTCATTCTCTTCTGGTTCTTTGGAGCCATTTAGATTATAGCATTTGGAATTAGAAAGCAGAATGCACCTACTAATAAGGCTGACATAATGGCAAATTAAATATGTAGGTAGGTACATTCCAAAAATAAAGTTGTAAATACAAAAATCACGGTAATTTTCGCTTTTTTTATATTTAAAATATTTTTGTTTAGGTTTAATTGTGTGTATACTTATATAATATAAAAAAGGATTTTTTAAAGTCTAGAATACAAATTTTGACTTATGTTTTCTACCTAACTTTGTAGGTATAGGGCTAATTGTTTGATTTACCAATTTATCTTTTTTTTTTCATTTATAAGTGCTTTTACAGTTGCTTTAGTTTTGAATTTTGTTTGTTAATCTGTTTTATTGATGTAGCGATAGAACGAATTCTTTTATGTAAGTGCTGTGTACTTCTATAAGTGACGAGTTCACCATAAATATATTTTTACGAATATTTGAATCCTATATAGTGAATAAGTCGTTGAAGTACTTTTATAAGCATAAATAAATAAATAAATGTTATATTTATTTTTGCACTGTCGACCGTGGTGTACGAAAAAATCAGTACGAATTTACATTTAAAATTATTTTTGTCAAATACAATGCAAAAATTGTATTAATAAATAAAGTATAGTATATTTTTATACAGAACCTTACGCATGTCTGGCAATTTACGTAGTCGAATTAGAATCAAAATAATGTGTTCACATCCTGTACAATATGATGACAATAGTTTAACATTATCTTAATTCCGAGACACCTTTTTTGATCACACTTTAAAGTTATTATAGAATATGTATACATATAATTAAATAATTGACAAAAGTGTAGATAATGTACACTCAGACTTTCAAAAATAATAAGGTTTTCTTCGTATTAGGTTTTTCCATAGAAGTTTTCTTTAACGGCAGTCTAAATAATTTAGATAATTAAAAAAAAATGTGTAGGTCAGCTCCGACGCACGACTTATTTCTCCTCCAGATCGATTGCCTAATAGGCACAAAAAAGGTTTACTAGTCTGAGAAAAAGCACATAAATTGATACCACAACAAACGATAAACAAACGAATCAAATACTAAAAAAAATAACGCCATCTATCGGTAACGGTTATTAGAAACCTTCATGATGCCATTTAACGCCATCTATCGGAACCGAAACAAGTTCCAATAGATGGCGTTAAAAAACGTAACGAGGTCATTCGTTCATTAGATTTTACTCCTCATATTTTATTTATACCGGGGGCCTTGGATGAAAATCGATTTTTAAGGACTAAACTCTAAAAAAAAAAATTGTTACTGAACACATACAAACCTAGACCTAAAAACTTTAGATGACCAGATATTAATTTTTTTAATAAATATTTTAATTAAAAGCATCTACATTTATTCGTAGTACAAATGGTACAATTAATAGGGTTCATCTTCAGATCATTACCATAATATTTTGGTAGGATCAAGTACGACACAACGGCTACGTACGAGTCGGAGTTTCTGGGATGGACGCAACTCTCGTAACGAGATATTTTGCCAGCCGGGGCCCACCGAACATTTATCGCCCCTACCAATTCATTTGATTTTTTTTTTAAATTAATTTAACACACTTTTCATTATGTTCATTGACCGACATTAATAAAGAAACAGGTTCTCAATTCTTTATCTTATTTATTATTAACATACAAAAGTAACAAAATTATTGTCAAAATTGTGTCGTTCAACAATCATTCGCAACACAAGAATCATAATACAGTTCTTAATCAAAACACTTCTACTGTATTATTTATGTGTACATCGCGTATGCCATTTGGAATTATTTTATTGTCAATGGAAAAAAATCATGGTGATTTGGCCGCCCCACTTTTAAGTGGCGCCCGGGGCCATGGCCCCCCCGGCACTGCCCACGCTACGCCACTGCCTGGGATTGACATGAGATTCCGTCTTCATTTAAGTAGATGATTCTTCACACTATTATTTGGTTAATAGGGAATTATTTTTGATTTTAATGATGTTGTAATAAAAACGCTAAGCATACAATGTAATGTAATTACAACAATTTATGTAAAAACTAAACTAACATTAAAATTTTATTTCTTTGAATTATTTTTACGAAAAGTACCCGTATGTCGGAAGAGTGGTTATCTTATTATTTTTATCCAGATGTAAAACAATTTGCGTTACGACTGAATTAAATTACTGTATAATTTTGAAATGACCGCAACTGTCGTCAGATGAGCTCAGATCAAAATTGAGATAACAGCGTCCTGTGTGGTCCGCAGCAAGATACAACATGCTTTATGACAAAAGTACAGAGATATTATCTTTATTATATAATATTTACTCATTTGATATTAAAAGTACATAATATAACAGTTAAGATAATTAATATTATTTTCAAAGCATTACCTTTACGTATTATTATTATCATTGTACAGAATATGCATTACAGTTTGTTTCTTTGATCATAAGAACAAACGATTGCCAGCTGAGTTGCTGAGAATATAAAAAGTGCGTCAATCAAAGTACTGAATATAAATATAGGTTCACTGATCACCGAGTTATAGTCTGCATATTCCAGATTGCAGGTCCTTTGTGTTGTTCAAAATTTAGATTATTATTTAAGTAACAGACACTCAATAGAATGAGTCTGTTAGAAGATAACTTATGAAGTTTGAAAGTTGCCAGTTTTCAAAACTTGAAACATGCCTCTTTAACATATTTAACATCTACCTACTACGGCTTTTACGTAAGTCTAAGTAATAATTTTCAAACAAAAGAAAAAGAAATATAATCGATTCAATTTGTCAATACGAATAAATTTCTACTTTCGAAACGCCTTGACTGAATCAAATGTTTTCAACATTTACGCGTTATTGCTATTTGTTTTACTTTTTACTTACTTTTTTTAAAGAAATAATAAAAGCTGTTCGATTGCTATATTAAAACCCTATAAATTAAACTGGATGAATTTGTAAAAACATCTATAATTACTTAAAAGTGTCTACTTAATAAAAAAAATTAAAACATATTGTACTAAGCTCGTGAAGTACATTTTGTACAGAAATACGATTTTCTCAGAAAAAAAAATATGATTAACAGGAATTACATAGCACGGCAATCGAAATATAAACACTGCGCTATTTCCTCATGTTCGTGCATTTCTACAGAACTCGCAAGCGAAGTATTCTCTTGAAATTACAATAGAGAGAAATTCTCGAATCGGCAACAATGTAACAACAATGCTCGCGTTAACTAAACAATTCGCTAACAACTATCGCACGCGGATTGCATTGCGTTCGTTTTCAATTTAAAACAAAAATGTTTATTTTAATATTTTTAAAAGTATATTTTGTTCAATAATGCCAATACTTTAAGTCAAAACAAAACACACTTTTCTTAAATTATGTCTGTCAATAATTTCTAAAATGACGGACAGTTTAATAAATTTATGCGTGTATCTTTGTGTATTCAATACAAGACTGTCTCTGTCAACCACATGTACAGTAAATATGTATACCAGAGTCCCATCTTTTAAGAAAAGTTAATAAATGTGTTAATTTATATAAAAAAGTGTTTGAGTGTAAAAAAAATATACAAATAGTTAGCCTAAAGAATTTTCATGGTTGTGTTGCTATGTTTAAAATAAATAAAGTAAGATAAAAATGCAATGACATCAGTGGGTAATATAACTGAAGATCTTTGTAAAATATGTGACGGAAGAATTGAGTGCGCGCCCACAGCCATCCTCCTGATAACTCTTATCCATACCCTGTATGGACATATTGGATCCGAGCCAGACTACTTCGGTGATAACAAAGACATACTCAAGTCGGAAAGCAAGGCACGTAGCGATAGTTTTACTCGGTACAAACCAGGTTATAGGTATAAACTTCTAGAAGATGATAGAAGTGAGGATAGGTTTTCGAAGAATTTAGAATATGATTTCATTGTTGTTGGAGGGGGCACGGCCGGTTGTGTTGTTGCGAGTCGACTGTCGGAGAATAGGAAATGGAAGGTATTTATGGCGATTATGTTGTTGTGTAATTTCCTAAATTAATTAACAACATGATTTAAATCGACATTTATTTCCTTTGATAAGAAAACTTTATAAAATTTTAGGTTATTTATTTATTCATTTACTTATTAGGTACTTAAGGTTATATCACCAACCCATCTGCCCAGCGTGGTGACTATGGCCAACCCACATAAGTTCACGCAATTTGTGCCGCGAACTTATTGAGGCCTTTGTCCAAAAGTGGACTGCGATAGGTTGAAGTGATGATGATGACTGATAAAGGTTATATGGTATGGTATGGTAAATTACGATATCTGATTTTCTTTATGACTTTTTTATTTTCAGGTTTTACTAATAGAAGCTGGTCCTGAACAACCTAAAATAGCTTCAATTCCTGGCCTCACAAGTGAATTCAAAGGTTCTGCTTTGGATTGGCAATATTCTATGAGACCGAAGAAAGGGTAAGATTTCAAGAAATTGCTTTTAGTACCTATAGCTCAATTGTGTCTATATGAGTATCTGGTTGTTCTTGAGTACATTTCTATTACGTAGCTGGATGTGTCATTTAACTAACTAGTAACTTCTAAGTCACGTTTTTTAGCAAATTGAAGTTCCAGAATCCCATACGAATTTTTGTTTCAAAGTTTCATACACACTTTTTTACAGGTTTCTAAAGTTTTAACATTTTTTTTAAAACTATTATCTCACATGTACGATGACACTAAAAATATCTACATCGTGTTTCAGATTTTGTCAAAACCGTCATACAAAAGGCTGCGAAGTCGTGCAAGGCAGAGTTCTAGGGGGAACATCGACAATTAACGATATGGCGTACATGAGAGGCAGTCCCGCAGATTACGACGAATGGGCCCTCAACGGCAATGAAGGGTGGAGCTTTAGCCAAGTGCTGCCCTACTTTAAGTACTCAGAGGGGAATTATGACAAGGACATATCAAAGAGTAAATTCTTTCACTCCACACAAGGGCCATTAGATGTAGGAAGATACCCTTACGTTGATGACAATGTCGATGTTCTTCTCAGTGCCTTCAATGAACTAGGATATAATTATACCGACATTAATGGAAGGAATCAGTTAGGTTTTATGAGGATACAGACTTTGTCTTATTTTGGTGAGCGTGTTAGTTCATATAACGCTTTTATTGAACCTATTAGAAAACTGAGAACTAATATTGATGTTGTTACAGAAGCTATTGTAACCAAAATATTATTAGAAGATAATAGAGATAGCCTTAGAGCGACAGGTGTAGAATATATTAGCAATGGCACTAAAGTGACAGTGAAAGCATCTAAGGAAATTATTTTAAGTGCAGGCGCGATCAATTCGCCCAAACTGTTGATGCAGTCTGGTATAGGACCTAAGGAGTATTTAGAATATTTAGATATTAAAGTTTTTTATGATCTACCAGTGGGAGGAAATTTTCATGACCATTTGTCAGTGTGCTTACCAGTCATCAAACTTACGAAAACGGCCACTACTTCCAATTTTTCGGAAAAGTTGAAAGATATAACAAATTATTATTCGAAAGGCCATGGACCTCTCTCGGCGAATTTTCAAGTAGTTGCATTTTTTGAAACAAGTGTGTCAGAAATCCTCAGAACACCGGATATTGAATTTAGATTTCGCGGTCATGAGTCAAATATGTATTATAATAAGCTAGATGTTTGTACTTCTCTTCTTACTCCTAAAAGTCGAGGACAAGTCGTATTGAATGGTACTGACCCTGTATTCGGAACACCTTTGATTTATCCTAACTTTCTTAAACATCCCAGCGATGAAAAGAAGTTACTTGAAGGCATACAGGAAGTTGTTAAACTGTTTGATACAGAAGTTTTCAAGGAAGCTGATTTTGAATTTGATCCACGACCGATATTGAATAACAAATGCAGTGAACATGAAAGAGTTTCTGAAGAATTCTGGTCTTGTATAATAAGACAGTTTTCAGCTCCATTGCATAATTATGTCGGAACTTGTAAAATGGGACCTTCGAAAGATCCCGAGTCAGTGGTTGACAATAGTCTTAGAGTATACGGCGTAAATAATTTAAGAGTAGTCGATTCATCAATAATACCCAAAATAACGAGAGGCTCCATAGCAGCCCCAGTGATAATGATAGCTGAAAAAGCAAGCGATCTAATAAAAACTGCTTGGTATTAATAAGTCTTTTATTTAAGCGTTTAAAATTAATTAATCAATAGGTGTAATATTGTCATCTTCTGTGAAAATAATTTGTTTTAATATCCTTCCAGTCTTTCATGATTAACTTAGTTGCTTTCTCCGCGATCATCACTGTTGGTGCGAAAATTCCACCACGAACGTGTGTCGGCATAACGGAAGCGTCTACTATTCTAAGTCGTTCAATATCATGAACTTTGAGATCGTAATTGACAACTGATGTAGTTTTATTAGCTCCCATACGACACGTTCCTATAGGATTACCCATAGCTTTAGTGTAATGTCTTGCTATACAATTCCATTGATCCCTGTTCTGTAGTCTATCACACGGGAATATATCAAGTGGTGCTAATTTAATATCAGCGCGTTTAATCTCTTTATTGTTAAGAAGTTGTAAAGCTATATCCACACTGTCAATTATTGCCTCTAAATCTTCTGGTTCTTTTAAAAGATTGGCTTGTATTACAGGCCGGCCATACTTTGGGTTCTTTTTATTTAAGGTCACTTTTCCTTTGCTCTTAGGCTTTAGTAGGACTGGATTGACTATTACTAAATTGTAATACGGTAATGGCAAGCTGGTCTCTTCTGCTGTATGTACTGTAACATTTGTTAGCATAAATTTATCGCTTCTTATGTAATTCCCTTCCAAAGCCAACTCTATATCTGGACCATTTTTGTTCTCAAACAGTTGTATAAATGCTGAGACTTGATTGATTCCTCGTGAGGCCAAAGGTCCTCCTCTATTTTGAAACCATGTTTTAAAATCTTCGATTATTTGACTTTCACTGAACGGAGTAACTTCATGGAGTGCAAAAGCTAAGCCACCAGTTGTCACTTGATCTTGATAATCAATACCAACTGGAAGATCTACTTTAACTGTTATATTATGCTTTGACAGTTCAGTCTGTGGCCCTATTCCTGATAGATGAAGTAGCCTTACATTATTTATAGCTCCGGCCGTTAAAATAGTTTCTCTTTTAGCGTAAGCAGCTAGTTCTTTGCCCTTTTCGATTTCATAAATAACGCCATCAATTGTCTTTTCTTGCTCATCAATAATAAGCTTAGTTACCGTCGCGCCTGTTTTCACAGTAAGGTTTTTTCTATGTCTCACTGGTTTTAGGAAAGCGGCGTTTGTACTTAATCTTGTGTTATTGAACATAACAAATTGGTTATTAACAGCAGCTTCCGGAACGTTTGTGTTGATGTCAATTGATCGGAAGCCCAACTCAGCGAAGGCTCCTAAAAATAGTTCCATGTATCGATCGACGTATTTGAACCTTTGTACATGCATTTCTCCGCCCCGAGAATGATAGAAAGAATTCATTAGGACGTCGTAATCACCTAAAAAGAAATAAATAATATTTAATTCAGATTAAATTACATACATATTTGAAAGTAACCACTTAAAAATATATAAAGTGTGATTGACTAACTGACTTAAAAATTTGTTAAGTAATTTTCGTAATCTATCGTAGTTCTTCTGAATTTTAATGTATTCTTTGGAAATGTTTCATTCCCTAATCTTGCGTCACGAAAAATAAGCTTAACATTTTTAAACACATGCTTTATGTAGGTACATGTCACTCACCGTTGTCTTCAGAAGCCTTAAAATGTTCTATTAAATTCTCAAACTTCCAGTCTAAAGACTTGATTGCGTCATTATCGTACCACGCATCATAATCCTTCTTAGAACCCCTTGTATATTTCATGTCATTTGTTACACTAGACCCCCCTAATACTTTCCCAGTCTTGATCTCACAACTACCTCCAGGCCTCGACAGACAGGAGAAGCCATTTCTCTCAGTCCTGAAATTCCACAGAATCGGTCGGAATTCTTTTGTCGGTACACCAGGTATGTCATAGTCTATATTCTCTTCTTCACCAGCTTCCAAAAGTAAAACCTTAAAAATAAAGACATAATTTAATTACCACGGGGCTTCTTTTCTGCTATATCTTTTTGCAACCAAATTCATTATGATCCAACGTTCCGCTTACAATACATTAATGAAATATTTCTACGTAACATGATCAAAATTTCTAGGAATAAAACTATAATATTGTTTATTTAACTTTTTACTTATATTTGCTTTCACAATAAAAATTGACAAATATTTATTTATTCAACACATTCATGTTATTTGCATGATTTAGGGATTTAGAACATAAAAAAAATATGGACAGTGGTTGTGGAAAAAAAAAACGCTTAATCTTATCCACATTTTAATCGTCGTATTTTATATTAATCTAAATAGGATTCAAAATTTTGCATATACCTTCCATTCGTGAACAGCAGAGAGTCTGTTCGCCAGCACACACCCAGCGGTGCCTCCACCAACAATTATGAAATCGAAAACACTGTTCTGTAAGTTCTTTTCATCTGCTTTTGTCCTTGTTGCCTTGGAGAACAGATCGCCGTTCACAAATGATATGCTTCCTAGGAGTATGTTCAATATGAAGGCACTAAAGAGAGAGGTTTGGTTATTTTACATTTTCACGTTATTTTCAAAAAGTAAAAGAGAAGAAACTGTAATCATTGATAACTTTGTTAGGCTAAAAATGTTTCTGTGACATTTCATTTTCCATCATTATAAAGGTGTCACAGGTACCTTAATAGTATATTAAATGCTGTCATTGTCCAATTTTTAGAAAACAGCATCGTCTCTTATTTAAGATGATAAACAAATCCTCGAAATCATTCCAATCATTGTTAGAATTTTATAGTTACAAATTTCTCACGATAATACCCACATATGACGTTAAGTTTATTTTTAACTGTACTAATGGACTATTTTAATTTATGATAAAAAAGAACATCGTGTGACTCTTATTATCACGACAATAATGAATAGTTACATCAAAATTGACCCAATCTTCATTGAACTATTAAGCGCAAACTAACTGACTTTTAGTCGTAGAAAGTTATTATAGAATTACGTAATTACTAAGAAAATTGCAAATAATTTTTTGAAAAATTCTATTACAAATTGATGGGTTTGTGTTTAAACGATCTACAAACCTGTAACACACTTTTAACTCCATATCAACCGCACTTTAGTTATTTTATTTAAAATTAATCTTTATTTATATAATCGTATCACACAGCTAAATGGCATCACGCTAAGAAACCGTCTGATTGGAAGCGAGCAGCGTTATCCTTGCAGTCCTCGCTCTCGGGAAGTTTGTCAACAGGAAGGAGGCTTTCAGTTAAAAAGTGAGTTATATAATTTAGTTTTCCGTTTTTCAATGACGCCTGTAATGTAATTGATCGTTATGTATGATTTATGTACTTTATTATATATAAGTGTTATGTATGTAATTATTTATTTTTTATAGTTTATAGATATTTATTTTATGTTGTTGATTGTTATTGAAGTAAAACTTATTTACGTACGCTTGGATTGGTGAGTGAACTGGTGAATGCTTAACAAGAGCGTTACGATATGTGTTATCGGGCGAGACGAACAAAGCGAGAGAGAGGTGCGAGCACACATTTTCTCTATCTTTCTCTCATAGCCAGTTACATTTCGTTTATCTAAGACGTTTGGAATGTACCTTTTAAACAAATTCAAATCTAACGAAAATATGGCAGTTATCAGAATCTTGAACTTAGGTCTTATAGGTATGATAGAACTTTAATGATATTAGATATATTATTATTAGATTTATGGCTAGTACTTAACGTTATAATGGAATAACTTTTTCGGATTTTATCGCTGCTTATTATATTTTTTAGATACCGCATATAGCAACCATTGTTGTCCATGGTTGTCATGGGAGGACTTAATAAACCGACATAAAATCCTAAAAAGTAATTTCATTAAAATGAGTGAAATTCGCGTAAACATTAGAAAACAATAGTACTTAATCGTTATTGTTGCATATTTTGAATTTTTAAATATGACCATGCGAAGGTAGTAAATAATAGGTATGTGTATATACCTGCCAAAGTATAAGTTATGTAATCATATTTTTTTGAGATTTATCCCATGTAAATGAAGGAGGTTCTTAACGCGAACTATGATGTTAGAGCGAAATGGATATATGAGTCAGTATTAATTTCATATTATTAAACGCTTAGTGGGTTAAAAAGTTCAAAGTATTTTAATATGCGAATCTATATGTATGAAACTATGAAGGATATTTGTTCGCCATACTATTGCGACTGGCGTATTAGTAATTTTTAAACATTTTTTAATATCATATCGACCGTTCCAGCGGGGATCGAACCTGCATCTCCGACTGACCGTGTCGGAGCTCTAGCCAATCAAGGTATGGAACGATGTTGCCGTTAGATCGCAATTTTTGATATGATGATTTTTTATATTCGGTCTAAGCGACCGTGGCGCCGTCTATAGTGAGTTCTTTACAGAAACCCGTAACTATTCAAAGTTTCATATTACAATGAAAATCTAGTAAATTTTAGTGAAAATGGATAGAGCGCGTACTATATTTAACATTGTTATAGTATACAGCAAAATTATGTACACTACAGATACACTATGTACAGTTCCATAATATCTATAAATCAAGAGGGAAAGTGAATACAATCTGTAACCTTTGTAAGTTAAAATGACTGGGTATCAAGTTATGGTAATAAACATAAGAAATGTCACGCCTAACTCTGGTAGTCGGGGAATGGGGCAGATACCGGAAGTGAGTCCACCGACTGAACCGGAAATTAAACTGACCACCGTATTGTTTATGGCAGCCAGTTCTTGTCGTGATTTCGGTGAGAGCTGCGTCGTATCCTAAGTTACGAGATATCCCTTAAGATATTTTGGTATGTCAAGTGAAATGAATGCAAGGGGATAAATTTACGATTTATGAATGTTATCTGAGAAATTGAAACTCAGTCCAGCGACTAATTTTAACCGTACCGAATATTATAATTCTTCCATAAAAACTATCTTGAAATAATAAATAAATAATAATAACTACATATTATATTTTAATAGAAAAATATGGCTTTATAAATTTGATGGGATTTGTTTATTTCACAGAAATAAAGAAAATGTCTTCAAAATCAATGCTGGACTAAATATAAAATAATTATATTTAGACGAAACGCAGATAGAATTTAGTTATGTACAAAGTTATAACTAATATTGTATTAGTACACCTAGGATTTAAATAGCTCTTAAAGTTAAAGAGAGTTGTTTCCAGGTTTCTATTTTTCGCAACCCCAATACAGTGCTAAGTAGGAAGGTATAATATGTGCAATATAAATTATTACTTTATTTAAACAATAATATATAACATTTGAAGCATCATTAAAAATATTAATTGAAATGTTTCGTAAAAGGAAACGTGGATATATTTTCATAACAGTAACTGTTCGTAATCACACAATGTCGGTGTTCAACGTGTAATAGTTAAACGTAACTATTATATTAACAAGTCCTTCGTAATAGTAACATTTTTATGTTTTTTTTTTTTTTTAATTTAGTAGTTTTTGCGCCGAAACCTTACTAGTTTCAAAAGCAATCATAAATGATCCGGCGAACGTGCCGCCTTTTTCCGTTATCGTATCGATTTTGATGTCAAATTTTCTTTTAAACAAGACTTATCCTGACAATATAAATGCAATCATTTGGAAGTTACGCGCAAACATATATTTTGCGATTATTTTTATTTATATAGCAGAAATAGACAATTTACTTACGCCGAGTTGCACGAAACAAAATTAAAATTTAAGTAAAGTTTAAACTAATTTAATCACAAGAACTTCATACAATTCTTGCGATTAAATTAGTTTAAAATCACTACTTACATTTTAATTTCTTTTCGTGCAACTCGGCGTTAGCCATCTAAATACTTATTAAAATTATTGATGAAAACACATAATTTCTATTCATGTGAACATTAGCAGCCAATAAACACTAATGTTAGTTTATGGTAAACTATATCAATTATTGTACATTGCTAAATATAATAAGATTTGATATAATTAATGACATATTTTATTTTGTAGTACTTTTATAAAATTGACGCCATGCACCGCCATCTATCGGTGAGGTGATGTACGAATATATTGAGTTGTTTCTTTAGTTCTTAATTATGCTGGTAGATGGCACTAATGTATAGACTACGGTTTATTGTAAAATTAAATTCATGAAAATAGTTTTCTACTTAATATTGTGATTGACATTTACTACTATTTAAAACGTATGTATATAAATAATAGTAATAATACAATCAATTGGAAATAAAAGTCAGTCTTACCATAGCTTATCTTTTTATAGACTTCTTGTTTTACTGTAAAAGTTAACAATAATTTTTATTTTTAGACATTGACATTCACACTTCATTATCCATGATCAAAAACTGTTCGACCAAAAGTGATTATTTTTAAAGCGGATTTTAAATTGTTTTACTTTTACATTAATTTAACTCCAATATTAATAATTGACTTCAATACTAAAAGAACAGTCTTTGAAAGTCAAAACAATAAGTAATAACAATAATGAAGTTAATTCTACCGTGTTAATTGCGAACACTTGGCAACTTTGTTCATACGTTGCAACTGGAATCACCAAACGTCCTTGGTTTTTAAGATTAGTCCCAATTCGGTTGACGAAATTTTAAAATAATGTTATGGTAATATTGTGTTTTTAATTGTGTCAATAATAAAGTTTTCTGATTTTCAGATTACATGTTGACAATTTGATTGTGATTTTTTTTTTTGGGTGGACCGATTTCGATATTTCTATTTACGTTGTATTACTTGTCTTGATGTAATTGAAGTCAGTTTTTTTTTTCGTTTGCGAGCAAACACAATCATTCTACTCTTTTTAGTTTTATTAATAATTCTATTATTTCTATACTTATTATTTCTTTGTTTTATGTTAAGCCATTTTATGTACTTTTTTCGTTAATTTTAAATTCCAGTTTTTAAACATATTCCGATATATTTATATTTCATATCCCGAGAAACCGATACCGAAGATGGACACTCTACAGATAGCTCCAATACAAACCGTAATTAGTACCTCACGACCATAAATCATCGCTATCTGCTATATTTATAGCCCTTAAAATTATACTTCTTTAATGAACACTTTGCGGCGTCCGTGTGTCATAACTCAAAAATTAAACACTGAACGATATATTAAATCGATTTTAAAATAAATAAAAAGACATGTAGATTAGTTTTGTGCATAACGTTTATACTAATTCAAGTAGAAAGTGATGGAAAGGGTCTGATAAAATAATTTAAGGTCCGGAATAATCCTGAAATAATAATAATAATGCTAAGAGGATTGGTCGAGGGTTTGATATGTGTCATTGATTAATTAATTTTTTAAAGCTAAAATTTATTTTTCTTATTGAAATCATACAATAATTTAATATATCATTTTTAAATTTAAATAAATCATAATTTAATAAAAATAAAAATAGTTAAAATAAAATGAAAACAGTAAAATAATAAAAATAATAATAAAATATAAAGTAAAATAATAAAATAGTTAGTAGTAATAATGTTAATAGTTTAATAACTGAAGATATTTCAATAACTTGACGCAAAGTTGCAACTGAATTTTTAATCCAAATATTTCTACATGTTTCTATTATTTAAAGAATATGTTTTCTAGCTTAAAAATATGAAAAATATTAAATATATCTTTAAAACGAAAAAGCAGAACAGGTAAAACCTCGTAGGCTGTTGTCTCATGATAACAATAAGATCATGCATACTCTGCCTAACAATACCTCTTAAAATGTTTAAAATATACCTCTTTACACTCACCTCTGTTCCGGTGCAGTGGTGCAAAAACATCTACATATTGTATAATATAATATTTCGTACTATGAGCTGAAATTAATAATTAATTGAAATGAAACTGGATGTTGCATGAATGCACGAGTTTACTATAAGCTCTTGGACAAGGGTAATATTTACAACAAATCGGGAACGATATCGGGAGCGCTCGGCGAAAGTGAGATCGCTTTGCGCATTGTGAATTTCTCCGATTGCATGTACGATGTCACACTACGATGATTTTTCTTTGTATGAGCGGAAAATTTTGCACCGACTTTAAAAACGAGGAGATTCTCAATTCGACTCCATTTTGTTATTTCATAACTTTTTACTGGGTTCACCGATTTTGATAATTCTTTTTGTCGTCGAAAGCTAATACTTGTCATGTGATCTTATTAAAATGTTGTAGAGATTTGACGAGTAATTTTTGAGCTGGATCTCTAACAATGCGTATTTAATTGACTAAATTTTCAACTACCTACCTTGAGAAGGTTTTATTCTATTAATATTTGATGTAAATTGAAATGTGTTATATTTTTCGTTTGCGAGCAAACACAATTACATCCAGCTAAAATATTAAACATAGATAACAACATAATATATATCTTATATATATGTATATGTGGACTTAGGCCAAAGTTCGCGCCAAACATTCCGGTTCTCCGCAATCCTCATTCAGAGCGGCGATCTTACGTAGATCGTCGATCCATACGTATGTGTGTACGCTGGTAATGTTGTATATCAACGGTCGCTATCAACAAAAGACTGTTAATTCCCACCCATTAGGCCGTCCCGCAAATCCCGCCGGCACGGCGAGCGTCCCGCTATTAAAGATAACATTCTTAAGATGTTGCTACTCCTGGACTCGATGCAGAGCGAATGTTTTTTAGACAGAGTACGAGTAATTATTTATAAGATTTTTTATTGATATAATGGTTTAATTTTGATAGCGTTTTGTTTTACAGTAAAAGTTTCACGAATGTTCACTTAAAATATATATTTTTAGATGTTTTTTATGAGTTAAGCTATTTTGTTTTTCATTGTCACTTACCGACTTCTAAAAATTGAGGTTCTATTTTTGAACGCTTTTTAATATTTGTTTTCTACATAATTGCAATAACAACAGACATAATTATAAACTCTACTAGCTGTGCCCGCGGCTTCGCCCGCGTTGAAATTAGTGTGTCGCAAAGTTTTCCCAGCAAACTTCCAGTGAAACACTCATCAAAAATGGCTTAGCCGTTCCATAAACCTTCCAATTCTTTCTTGCCAATGGTGGAGCCCTCTCTCCAATGGTGAAACCGCATGAAAATCTGTTCAGTAAATTTTGAGCGAATCGATCACATACATTTTTGGGGACTTTGTTTATAATACACTTACTGTTGCCCGCGACTACGTCCTCGTGGTTATGAAGATATGCATTACTATTAAGATGTTTAACGCAAATTATTTTTTTATTTCAGTCACTTGAAATGCTTATCAAACTGAGTAACTTTTTAAAAGGCACAATTTAGTATAATTTAATAGTTATTTTTATAAAACCTCTCTATATACCACATTTTTGGTTTTATTTTCAGGCTGTATATGTTTCATAAAAACTACCAACCCCAATTAAACCCCCTTAGCGATGGAATATCGTAAAATCCATTCTTAGCGGACGTCTGCTAACTATAATCTACCTCCCTGCCAAACTTTATCTTTGTCCAACCTGGATGGATAAACCATCCAGCGGTTTTTGAGTTCTCGTGATGAGTGAGTCAGTGACCTTTCTCTTTTATGTATATAGATTACGATGCATTATTTGGACACCTCCTCATCATCTATAGAGCATACATTTTAAATTTCAAGTCTCTTACTTCAAAAACATAAGACTTTCATACAAACTTCCAGCCCCCGTTTTATCCCTTTAAGGGTTGAGTTTCATAAAATCAGCTCTTAGCGGATGTTTACGCCCTATAAGGAATCTACTTGCCAAATTTCAAGTTTGTAGCTGTTATAGTTTCGGAGATTTCGTGATGAGGGAGTCAACCTACTATCCCCCGTTTTAACCCCAAAAAGGAGTTGGTTTCTAAAGATACATTATTTGGACACCTTCTCACCATCTATAAGGCATACATTTTAAATTTCAAGTCTCTTACTTCAAAAACAGGACTTTCATACAAACTTCCAACCCCTGTTTTACCCCCTCAGGAGTCGAATTTCGTAAAATCCGTTCTTAGCGGATGCCTACGTCTTATAAGGAGCCTACCTACCAAATTTCAAGTTTGTAGGTGTTATAGTTTTGGAGATTTCGTGATGAGTGAGTGACCTTTCGCTTTTATATATATTATAGATATAGATTATAGATTATAGATATCATCTAAAGATATTGATTTTGTTATAAGAAAAAAATAATTATTTAGTCTTCTCTAAGCGTTGTTAAGATCTACAGTCCTTCTTAAGGGTCACTCCGACAAATAGCCGGTGATCAGTCAGTCAGATAAGATGGTCGTTACACGCAGCTGTCGGCATCGACGGCGCCGGGATCCGGGATTGTCCGGGACAGTCCGGGATTAGCCCGGGGTCGAATACAGGTGGACAAAGGTTTTATTGGTCGTTCGACAGATTTTACGATCACATTGCTACTTCATGGGCTCGAGATTATTTGTTGTTGATACTAAGCCTTTCTTGTAATCGTTTATAATTATGTAGAACCTAGTTGTGCCCGCGATTTCATCCGCGTGGAATTTAACAAAAAAGTTTTTGTTTAGTTCGTAGAGTTATAAAATTAAATAAATGTCTGAAATAAAGGTAGCCTAAGTTACTCCTTGTTACATCAACTATCTGCCAGTGAAAGTCCCGTCAAAATTGGTCCAGCCGTTTCAGAAATTAGCCGAAAATAACAGACACAAAATTGTAAAAAATGATATTTTGATATATGTACGGTGTATATGAATTTAGTAAAAAGCGGTCAAACAGACAATACAATTTTATTTCTTTGTATGTATAATAACCGTCAAATCAACGCATCAATTAGTGTCGAAAAAGACGTGACAAACAAATAATAAAGTGTTAATTAATATTTAAGAATGTGTTAAAATGTATAATATTATTACAAATACCTTGGTTGTGCAGAATTTGAGTCACTGCTACTGTAAGAATTGTTCGATTACCTGGAACAAATAAAGTACGTAAAATAACTGTCAAAATAATATGTAATTTGAAAATAGACATAATAATAATAGTTAAAAAACACGCCTTTGTATTAATAAACCAAACCAATAATTGTGTTTGCTCGCAAACGAAAAAAAAAACCGACTTCAACTATACATCGACAAGTAATACAATATAAGTAAACGAAAAAATAGTCAAGTAAATACACGTTATCAAAGATTACTCAAAAAATGCTAATCAGATCTCAGTTAAATTTTAATAGGACCAAATGACACGCAAAACCTTTCAATTAAAAAAAAATCATCGAAATCGATCCAACCAGCCAAAAGTTCTGAAGTAACATACATAAAAAAAATACAATCGGATTGAGAACCTCCTCCTGTTTTAGAAGTCGGTTAAAAAGGAATGATCTTATCCAATTAGTGAATCGTCATCAGTCCTCGATAAGTTTACGAAGTTTAAATTAAATCTGAACGTTTGAAGTCGGTCAAAATGAAGTCCAAAGGAGTCACAAGCATACAGGTGAAGCTAATAAAAAGCGCGTAAAAAGAGGGTTCCTACGTCTTAACACAGGTATCTGTACTTGTAAGCAGACTCAAATATATTGTGTGCTGTAATTTATGATGCTAATAGAACTATTAAGTTGTTTATTTCGCCAATAATCGATACTACGTAAAGTCGTGTCGCAATACAATCGCCCGACTATTTGTCACGCGGTATTAAAGGCTTACGCGTGAAGCCAGCGTTCGGCTGCATTCGAGCGGATTAACTCGTGATAATACATATATAAAAATATTTAATATACTATTATATATAACGTACAATTTTATATACATTTTTATCAAAAAATTATGGATATATTATCACCTGCAAAAAGAGAAAATAAATATCATTTACGGCCGTTATCAATCTATCTCTGATTTTGTCTACTAGCGATGGGATTTTGACACAATTAGTATAGAGCTTACGTCAAAATTCTATCTCTACTCGTAGTAAGCAAATTCGGAGATAGAATATTGAACTGGGAATAATGAGGGGGTGTTGGTTCCGACACTCATGTACGGAAGTGAAAGTTGGGTAAGGCAGAAGAAACATGAAAGCAGAATAAATGCAGTTGAGATGAGAGCGTTAAGAAGTATGATAGGAGTTAAACTGAGTGACAGGATAAGAAATAGTGAGATAAGGAAACGTTGTGGTCTGGAAGAAGATGTAGTGACTTAGAAAAAGGCTAGGTCAAGAGTACCTTAAACCGAAGAGCATGTATGAAGGGAATAATGAAAGTGGACGAAGCGAAAGAAGTATATAAGGATCGTAGCATGTGGAAAGAAGTGGTCTCTGCCTAACCCTACGGGCTCCATGCCCCAGCGAAGCACCGAGGACGCCCTCTATACCCTAGTTAAGTACATCAGAAGCAAACTAGAGGAAAAAAAGATAGTTGTCTTGATCTCTTTGGATATAGAGGGCGCCTTCGACAACGCTTGGTGGCCTAAAATAAAGGTAAGGTCGGCTGAGGAAAGGTGCCCCGAAAACATTCGGCGGCTCTTGGGCAGCTACCTGAGCGACAGACGTGCCAGAGTGAGGTACCTAGCGGAGGAGCACGTGAGGGACACCGGGAAGGGCTGCGTGCAGGGATCTATCGGTGGGCCGATTTTGTGGAACTTGCTCCTGGATCCACTACTTCAGGAGTTGGAGGCCAAAGGCGATTACGCGCAGGCGTTCGCCGATGATGTGGTGTTGGTGTTCGAGGGTAAGACGGCCCTCGAGATCGAACGTCGGGCCAATGCCGCCCTCGAACGTGTGAGAGCGTGGGGAGCATCTAATAAACTTCGGTTTGCGCCCCACAAGACAAACGCTATGGTTGTGACGCGCAAGCTGAAGTATGACACCCCACGTCTTCACATGGGCGGGGTCGACATTGTCCTGGCGAGCGAGATCAGGCTGCTGGGGGTCGTCATAGACCACAAGTTGACCTTCAACACCCACGTCGCGAACGTCTGCAGGCGCGCGCTCGCCTTTTACCACCAGCTGGCCCGTGCAGCTAAGGCCAGCTGGGGTCTCCATCCTGAAGTAATCCGCACTATTTACAGGGCGGTGGTTGAGCCCGTGATCTTGTATGCGGCTGCCGTCTGGGCGCCGGCCGTGGACAAGCTCGGTATTCGCAAGCAGCTGAACGTGGTCCAGCGGGGCTTCGCGCAGAAGCTTTGCAGGGCATACCGAACCACCTCTCTGAACTCCGCATTGTTGCTCGCTGGGATACTCCCCCTCGACCTCCGCGTCCGCGAAGCCGCGAATCTGTACGAGGCGAGACGGGGGGTCCCCCAGCGGGTGATAGGGGATCGAGAGGTGGAGCGGATGTCCTCGGCTCTGCGGTCTCCGCACCCCGCCTCTCATATCGACCTCGAGTTCAAGCGCCTGGCGGACCAAGAACAGTTTACCGCTAACAGCGAGCACGCCTTTAATATCTTCACGGACGGGAGCAAGATTGAGGGCAAAGTGAGCGCGGCGCTGTCCGTATGGGCTGGCGCCGCCGAAACCAAAACCCTCAAGCTTGCTTTGCCGTCTTATTGTACGGTCTACCAGGCGGAACTCTTGGCGATATGTCGGGCGGCACGGATGGCCGCGGACACCTTGGCTGGATCCGTCGGGATTTACTCCGACTCCTTGTCGGCACTGCTCACGCTGGAGAACCCGGTAGCCCCCCATCCCCTAGCCGTTGAAGCGCGGGGACACCTGCGAAGGGCTCTGCTCCGGGACAAACGTGTTAGTTTGTTCTGGATCAAAGCCCACGCAGGGCTGGAGGGCAATGAGCGTGCCGACCATCTGGCCAAGGAGGCTGCGCTGAAGTCTAAACGCGCCTTTGACTATGACAGCTGCCCGGTTTCATTCATCAGACGGAGCATTCGCATGCAATCGCTTGATGAATGGAACCAGCGGTATCGTGCCGGCGAAACGGCCGGTGTCACCAGGGTGTTCTTCCCTGACGCGATAGCCGCATACAGAATCACGAGCAAAATAGGGGTGGACTGGTTTGTCACCCAAGCGTTGACGGGGCATGGCGGATTCTCCGAATACTTGTACCGCTTCAAGTGTAAGGAGAGTCCGTCGTGCGTCTGCGACCCTGGGTGCTCCGAGTCCGTCCTCCACGTCCTCCTGGAGTGTCCTGCATTTGCCTACGAGAGGCTACGTTTGGAAATCGAAACGGGTGTACAAATGGTAGAAAGGAACCTGTGCGAACTACTTAAAAACAACACAACCAGAGAACTGTTCCTACAGTACTGTATAAAAATAGTTAAAGCCGTTAACATTAGAAATAAGACCAAGAAAATTATGTTTTCTAAATATAATTGTATATATAGTATAACATAAGCAACTAAGATGTAAGTAGGAATAGAATAAGAATTTAGAATAGCTTCCACATGTAAAAATTAGTGTAATTTTTAGTAGAAGTAAGAACAAGTATGTAAGAACCATGAATGTAAAACTAGTGTAATAAAGTAAAATAGAATTAAGAAAACAAAAAATGTAAATAAAATCATTGTACCCAAACCCCGCTTATTTCCCAAGTGTCTAGTAGTTTTAGTAATATAGTAGTAAGAAATAGATTAGATGGGAACCCACCCAGTGTGTGAATGAGGACAGAATGACAGAAAGAACTAGTATGCTGAATGAAAGTACGAGAGGAATAATAGCGAGAACTGGAATGATTGAGTAGAGTAGGACAGTCTCACACCCAAGTGTGGGGGCCTAGATAAAAAAAAAAAAAAACCCTACGGGAAAGAGGCATGATTATATGTATGTATGCAATATTCAACTGGCCTTTAAGCATGTTACTTAGAGTACGAAACTTAAATTTTAATTTAAAGACTGATAATTTTAATAGTTGTTTATTTATTTATTTATTTTTTTTTCTCTTTAATAACCTGATGTTTATTACAAAAATTATAAATATTTACAATTCACAACTTATTTTATGTTGTTTATTTAAATATGCATTAATAATTATTATTAAATTAAATTTCATTCTTTGTGGGTGGCTTTTAGTTGTGCCAATTTGTTGTATTTTGCCAATGCCATAAGAGAGAGATTGATTTTTGCGCTTGAGAATCCAAACTCACTAAAATTTTAGAGATCGTTTTAAATAGTGATTAAATAGAAATAGTAACAAAACATTTAAGTTTTTTTTTTAACAATTTATGAACATTAGGATAGCAAAAGGAAATAGCTCTTATAAACAATGCTGGTACAAAGGCACTACTTATCCCATGATGGAATCTCTTCCAGTAGTCCTGCCACAGGAAACTTATAAAACAGTCGCAAAATTAGCGCGTACAATCTAAACATATTGAGAATAAAGATATAATATATAATAAATACATAATTATACGATATATAAATGCACACATACATAATAATGTATACACACGTAGATACAAATAATATATATACATTTTATAATAATACCTTTGAAAATCATATAAAATTCAGATCTTAAGAAATAAAGTTTTTACAGTTACATTGAAAGCGGACAAATTTTTACGTAAACAATGGCATATTTCTGGTAAAACAGGAAAACTACTTTAAATGTAAACAGCACACCCCATTACAAAGCCACGAAAAGTTTTAAAAATGTTCAGAATTGTTCATTGTGTGAATAGTAATTATTCTTGATGTTAAATAATTTACGGTTTCAGAGCAGAACTGAATTTTGTAGTACAAAATTTGTTTCCGAAATTGATATCATATATATACAGATATGATTTACAATAATTTTATCCTTTATTTTCTAAATACACATTAATTTAAAAAACAAAATGCATCCCCAAAGATAGGCTTAGATTATTTGCGACAACTATTTGTCGCAATGTGGGGGGGGGGGCTAAGCCTTTTTATTGTTTTTATCTGGAAGAAGACTTTCAAACTGCTCCGTCATAGTCAGAGACTGTTTTTTTTTCAAGACTCATTTCATACCAGTTCTCTTTATTCCGCATACTGTATGGTCCTCCATATTCTCATACCTATACAACAAATATTTGAATATTTTTTGAATATCATATTGACCGCTCCAGCGGGGTTCGAACCCGCGTCTCCGACGTACCGTGTCGGCGCTCTAGCCAATTAAGCTATGGAACGATACACCCGCTCGAGCGAAATTTTCGATATGATAATTTTAAATTACGGTTTAAGCGAACCGTGGCGCCGTCTATAGTGAGCTCTTTACAGAAACCCGTAACTATTCAAAGTTTCATTTTACAATGAAAATCTTTGACAGGAGACGACACCGTGCTATTTTTAATATCTAAGATTTTATTTTTGTGTTACCCACATTAGGAATTCTAAACATTTTTTGAATATCATATCAAAAATTGACCGCTCCAGCGGGGTTCGAACCCGCGTCTCCGACGTACCGTGTCGGCGCTCTAGCCAATTAAGCTATGGAACGATACACCCGCTCGAGCGAAATTTTCGATATGATAATTTTAAATTACGGTTTAAGCGAACCGTGGCGCCGTCTATAGTGAGCTCTTTACAGAAACCCGTAACTATTCAAAGTTTCATTTTACAATGAAAATCTTTGACAGGAGACGACACCGTGCTATTTTTAATATCTAAGATTTTATTTTTGTGTTACCCACATTAGGAATTCTAAACATTTTTCGCTTAAACCGTAATTTAAAATTATCATATCGAAAATTTCGCTCGAGCGGGTGTATCGTTCCATAGCTTAATTGGCTAGAGCGCCGACACGGTACGTCGGAGACGCGGGTTCGAACCCCGCTGGAGCGGTCAATTTTTGATATGATATTCAAAAAATGTTTAGAATTCCTAATGTGGGTAACACAAAAATAAAATCTTAGATATTAAAAATAGCACGGTGTCGTCTCCTGTCAAAGATTTTCATTGTAAAATGAAACTTTGAATAGTTACGGGTTTCTGTAAAGAGCTCACTATAGACGGCGCCACGGTTCGCTTAAACCGTAATTTAAAATTATCATATCGAAAATTTCGCTCGAGCGGGTGTATCGTTCCATAGCTTAATTGGCTAGAGCGCCGACACGGTACGTCGGAGACGCGGGTTCGAACCCCGCTGGAGCGGTCAATTTTTGATATGATATTCAAAAAATGTTTAGAATTCCTAATGTGGGTAACACAAAAATAAAATCTTAGATATTAAAAATAGCACGGTGTCGTCTCCTGTCAAAGATTTTCATTGTAAAATGAAACTTTGAATAGTTACGGGTTTCTGTAAAGAGCTCACTATAGACGGCGCCACGGTTCGCTTAAACCGTAATTTAAAATTATCATATCGAAAATTTCGCTCGAGCGGGTGTATCGTTCCATAGCTTAATTGGCTAGAGCGCCGACACAGTACGTCGGAGACGCGGGTTCGAACCCCGCTGGAGCGGTCAATTTTTGATATGATATTCAAAAAATGTTTAGAATTCCTAATGTGGGTAACACAAAAATAAAATCTTAGATATTAAATATTTGAATTATAATATAAATATTTATTTTCATACTAAGTGCAGACAGACTTCGTTCTGTCAAAAGTTAATATTAAAAAATAATAATATATTTTATATTAAAACCTTCCGTGGGCCTTAAGGAACATACAAAAAATAATAATTAGCCGAATTGGTCGAACCATTGTAGAGTTACGCGCTTAAATGCAATAATATTTAGGAATGTCACTTGTCAAACTATATTTATCTGTTTTTATTTTTCTGTATCTGTAGAGTGTTAGCTCGTCGTATGGAATTTGATAATGTATGTTTTTAAATCTATTCTGCAATTTCGATGTGATACGTGTCCTAGTTACAAACAAACAAAAACAAAAAAATACTCCAATTTTGCCTTCAGTATCAACTAAATCTACCCTCCAAATATTTTCATACGTATCTTCTAATTGCGATCTTTACAGTTCTAATATGAGGATAGCCCCATGAGCATTTACTATAAAGAGCTGGCAGCTCGCCAGCACTTGCCGTCCATTACAATTGTTTGAACCCTGCGCCCGTCCAACAGAACAATCCAATAGATTTTTCGCTGGCTGGAACTGTCGGCTTGCATTTGGCTTACTTGATCAGTTAACTTGATTGGTTAAATACTGACAGTTACACAGAACTCAACATAGCCTGAAATATTCTCGTATTAGGAGGACAAAAACTCAGCCAACTTAACAAACGATATATAAAAAACACAATAATGTATTCTATTACTTTATAACGTCTAATCTAATATATAAAATTCTCGTGTCGCGGTGTTTGTAGTTAAACTCCTCCGAAACGGCTTGAGTGGTTCTCATGAAATTTTGTGTGCATATTGGGCAGGTCTGAGAATCGAACAATATCTTTTTTTTTATCCCCCTAAATGTTATAAGGGTAGGCCACCCTTAATTTTTTTTTAATTTTTAGATCAATTATTTTTTTTGTTTTTTTATGATACAACATTAAAAATACATACAACCCTAAATTTTCAACCCTCTCCGATCAACCTCTATTTTTAAATAGCGTTTAGCGGCAAGACAACGTTTGCCGAGTCAGCTCGTATTATTATAGACTTTTTTAAAATAATCTTAAATATAAAGATGTTTTTATAATGATAAAAAATATAGACACTTGTTACAAATTAATTTCGATTTTACTCTGGTTGCAAAAAAACGGCAGACATTTAATTTCACATAAAACCTTTTTTATAAAACTTTCAATAGATTTTTTTTTTGTGTACATACGAAGAATTCTGAGAAAATAAGATATTTACCTAAGATTTACCTAGGTAAGGTTTGTATATAACACAAATAATAACTCAAGTTACAAACAGTGGTTCTTAGAGGCTTTTACAAGTAATGAACTTATCAGCTCCGAGCTGATCTTGCTTACAATCGCACAATCTCGTCAAAAATCTTTACAATTGTAATTGCTGCCGCTTGTTCGAGTTAATCATCGTTATAAAGTATTTTAGGGTTTAGCGTGACAAATGTTTGTCTGTATAATGAAGAGTAATCCGCTCCCGCACTCCACACACTCCTGTGTCAGTGGGCTTATTTCCATTGTGTAAGACGTTCTCGTATTTTAGTATGTTTTGTCTTCATTTGTTATAAATCCGTCTTTTTATCATTAAATTATTTATGTAGTTTTGTCAAGATCTTGTGGACTATGAAAATTAGATATATATTATATATCTATATATCTAATTCTATAAAGATTATATTGAATTTTGTTTTGTTGAGTCTAAATATACCGTAAATCAATTTATACAAAAAAAAAACGAGTGTACAACTGAAGTAAAACTTACTAAACGTAACTCTGTCTCTTTCTATCTTCACTAACTTATATCTCCCTCTCAACTTCCGTTCGCCTCGCCCGATCACACTTTTTGTAACGCTCTTGTCACGCATTCATCAGCTTACTCCCCAAGTCAAGTGTGCGTAAAGAACAACTTCAAATATTACTAGTACTTCAAATATTAGAGTATGATCTGAAATGTAGCTTTGGTTAAGCTGGAATATGCGGAAAGCATTATTTGGACTACGATTTTTCTTGTTACACTTCTAATATTATCACAAAAGTTAACTTTGCCAACAAGGGCTTAATAATAATTTGTATATACTTTTGGTTTCGGAGCGTTTGGAAACAATTTATATTAATTTATTATTAACTAACTTAATTTAAATTAAAAAAAAAAATGAAAGACATGTAACCGATTTGGAGGCTTTAATATCTCTAACTTAACTACTACAATCTTGGGCCCAGCGGATGTCAGGGGGGGCCGACCAGACGCTGAGATTGCGTCTCCTACTTATTCTACGAATCTTATTTTATATATATTATTTTATGTATCTTATTCTATGCATCTTAATGACGATGATAGATGAGTCGTAATTATAACTATATATTATTATTTGTTTATTATTTGTTCATATCGTGTTAGTACGTCACGTCTAGACCCGTCAGTGCAACGAGGCCGCGCACCGTAACGTGTCAGCTATTTGACTTAATGTCGCTCTAAACACATTGTGGTGTCGCTCCTCAAGCAATTAAACACAGCGGGACGTGTCTGGTGTACGCGCGCTAATTAGCGAGCCTTGCTTCCAAACATTTATTATTATAATTACGCTTGTTTGTATGCGACTTAAAATTGCAGGTTAAAACAATATTTGACTCTACATATGTGATAAAATATTATTATTAAGAAATTTAGACCAACAGAAATACTCGCTAAAGAATCGTCCAAAAATGGTGTCCTCATTGGTAGTTCATAATTTGAAAATCTGACTCTACAATTATATTTATTCAAATGTCTAAATGGTTGTCTAGTGGTTGCTTCAGTAATATTTTCATCAATTTACTACAATTGACATTTATATTCATAATATTCTTTTAAAACTTTAAGTCAGAGTTGCCTTTGTGTAACTACATAATATTTTCACTCATCTGCTCTTTAGATCTCAAAAAGAAATCCCAAAGCAGTTTAATCAATGAACTGAACTGCAGCTTGTACAAATCCGACAGCTGGGTAAAGGCCTCTACGTAAGACAGACGGTGGGCGGATAGTTTTCCTGCCAAGAGTACCAAATGGTATCAAGTGTATATAATAACAACCGCGATCGAAAGCTTAACGTGCTCTCCGAGGAAAGCTGGTGAATCACAAGAGAAGGAATCGAAACCGAATTCGCCAGTCTTGAGACAACAGACACTTCACTTCAGCCAATCGCAGTCCACTGCTGAACATAGGCGTCCACAAATTTGCGCTAAATGGCGTGACCTCACGTGTTTTACCCATAGCCACCACGCTGGGCAGGCGGGTTGGTGACCGCTGGGCTGGCTTTGTTGCACCGAAGACGCTGCTGCACGTCTTCGGCCTGTGTATTTCAAAACCAGTAGTTAGATAGTTATCCCGCCATTGGTCGACTTTTTAAGTTCCAAGGCGGTAGTGGAACTGTGTTATCCCTTAGTCGCATCTTACGACACCCAAGGGAAGAGAGGGGGTGGCGATATTCTTAATGCCGTAACTAAACCAGAACTTTTGTTTAAGTGATAAAATTAATATAAAACATCCTACAGCATTTACGAGTAATTAACTTTTTCATAATTTCAACAAATATTCTTGTTATTCAATTAACAACAATTCAGGTTGCAAGAAGTAATCTCGTTACATGTTAAAAGAACATGGTATTTGTAATTGTCGAGTAATTGCTGGCAATCAGAGTGACTATGAGATGGGATTTCAGTTATGAATCTTCATCTAGTAATTATGTGATATCCGTTGAAAGATTAATTGTTTCAAGAATTAATTATCTAAGTGCTATTGGGGATCCGCGGCGCTGTTGTAATTTGATATTAAAATATTTGATAGAAAAGTGTTTTTAATTAGAAGTAAGCTTTGAAAGTCGGTCACTTGCTTTTTAATTAAGAAGAAAAAAATATTTTCTCAAAGATGTTTTCTATAATGACGAAATTAAATATACAAATTTTAATTATAGTCTTACAAATAAGTCCTTATAAAAAAGGTATAAAGTTATGAAATTTCTGTACGACTGTTACTTGATTTAATCTGATTCATATGAATCCGTTTGTAGTGTATCAATGCAAGACCAAAATTAATGCCATATAGGTATTTCTTTTACAAGTTTTTTAATATTTATTTTATATTCTTATAGCTTTTGTTAATTTCAATGCTAGTCAAAATTTTAACGTGTATTCTTTAAACTAAACAAAGATGATTTGACTGTTGAAGAGCAGCTGAATATATCCTTTTCCTTCTAGGAGAACAAAAGACAAAGGTTCAAACTTCAACCGCCATGTTGTCACACAGGCAACGCTGGGCAATTTTAATAAGATGTCATTTCGAAAGTGACGGTAACAACAAATTAACATAATTTTAATCATTAATTCGATGCAAGCTGATTAACGAGAGCCACCTGTTGATAACGACGTCATCCGAGTGAGCCTCTAACATTTATAAAGTAGCGGCGTGTTATCTGGTAGTTGAGAGCTTTCATGATTAAATATTAATAAATATATGACAAATACAAGTCTGTTGCAAGTTCATGTCGGTCGAATCAACATTCTAAAGATAGCACCTGACGAATTTCATTGGATGATTTAATAATTGAGAATTAAGAAATTATAAAAAACATTAATATACCTGTGCACTTTTAATTTAACAAGAATAGCTAATGATATCCTCATTTATTTTTAACCGACTTCCAAAAAAGGAGGAGGTTCTCAATTCGACTGTATTTTTTTTTAATGTATGTTACATCAGAACTTTTGACCGGGTGGACTTTTCCGATTTCGACAAATTTTGTTTTAATCGAAAGGTGGTGTGTGCCAATTGGTCCCATTTAAATTTATTTGAGATATAACAACTACTTTTCGAGTTATATCTAATAATGCGTTTTTACTTGACGCTTTTTTCGTCGACCTACGTTTTATTATACCGCATAACTTTTTACTGGATGTACCGATTTTGATAATTCTTTTTTTGTTGGAAAGGGGATATCTCTAATTTTGTACCATGATAAGAAAACCAGGATCTGATGATGGAATTCCAGAGAAATCGAGGGAAACTCTCGAAAATCCGCAATAACTTTTTACTGGGTGTACCGATTTTGATAATTTTTAATTTAATCAAAAGCTGATGTTTATCACGTGGTTACATATAAATTTTATCGAGATCTGATAACTACTTTTTGAGTAATCTTTGATAACGCGTTGTTACTTGATTATTTTTTCGTCGATCTACGTTGTATTACTCTTCGATGTAATTGAAGTCGGTTTTTTTTTCGTTTGCGAGCAAACACAATTATGTTATTATTTTCTTTTATATACATAAATATGCAACTGACGGAAAAATCTTAGCGAAATCTATTGAACAGTTTTTTTGAGCTATTAAATTGTAATCAATAATAAATGATTATATCAAATCAATCGTAAGCCTTGCATAGCTCATGGTGACGGAGGGGGGGAGGTTAGTGCGAGATATTATAACGCATTTCGTTTAGTGTAGTTACTTATTTATCATACAGAACCAAAGTTACTTTACAAGTTTCAGTCTTAATAATACTACGAATGAATAGTACTCCATATAAATAAACGTTCGAAATTCAAACCGTCACTTGATGCGCCATCGCAAAATGGCGTGGAATTCAAAATGGCGTTCAGCCGTTTTCATCTGTCTCCTACTCCACGTGTACTGGGCGTCGCCATCACAAGAGATTATGAAAAATTTGACCGCTGGCTTCGGGAAAGCGTTAGAAACTTGTAAACAAGAAGTGAGTAATTAATTAAAAATACTTAAGAAATAATGTTACCATATCTTAATTATTAATTTAGAAAGCTTAGTTTGTAAACCTTAGCTGGAAGTGAGAATAGCTACATGTGATACTAACATATGAATCTTCTGCACTAATACACAATTTTATCTCAGTTTTGCTTATTACTCTTCGTACCAGCGTCTATTCTAATGTTTGTCTTCTCGTTTAGTTGTTTTGAGACGAAGTTAGACGAATTATTAATAATGATATAAACTTGAATAGGTATTTAAAAATATAATTAATTATAAGCGTTAAAGTTACAACAACCTGGTTAGTACGTTTAGATAGACTTGAAAAGAACCACCTATATCTGATAATATTTTGCCACTATTGATCAAGAATACTACTGTGTGGCTACGAATAAGAGAACTGAGAATAGCCCAAAAACATTATTACATTTTCTACCACATGCTGTGTGGTTACGGCATTAAAGAATATAGCCACTCCCTCTCTTCCCGTGGGTGTCGTAAGAGGTGACTAAGGGATAACATAGTTCCACTACCACCTTGGAACTTACAAAGCCGACCGATGGCGGGATAATCATCCTGGCTTTGAAATACACAGGCCGAAGACGGGCAGCAGCGTTTTCGGTGCTACAAAGCCAGCCCTGCGGTCACCAACCCACCTGTCCAGCGTGGTGATTATGGACAAAATACACGAGTTCTCGCCATTTTTGGCGTGAACTTATCGAGGCCTATGTCCAGCAGTGGATTGCGATCGGCTGAAATGATGATGATGATGATCAAGAATATTGTCAATGTCCCCGAGAAGCCTAGTCCAGAGACTGAAGATATATTTAGGTATACATCTAGAGAGGTATTTCAAATCTTGAAGCGTTCCATTTATATGGTAGTCTAATTTTCACGTGATTGATAACTATAATTGAATTATTGTTCAAAACACAAATCTTGATTTTTCTCTTAATAATGTTTCAATGTACTTATTGAAGTTGAATCTTGGCGACCACATAATACAAGACTTCTACAACTACTGGAAGGAGGAGTACGACCTGGTGAACGCAGACACTGGCTGCGCCATCATGTGCATGGCATCCAAACTGGACCTCATTACCGACGACAGGAAGCTGCATCACGGAAACGCTCATGAATTTGCTAAGAGCCATGGTGCTGGTAAGTATACTCGTATACCATAGGAATATTCTTTGAAAATTTGACGATAAGTTATGACTATGAAGATATCTTCAAACAGAGAACAATATCAGTGACGTAAGCTTGCTTTATAGACATTTTCGTGATTTTTGTTACAATTAAAGTCCTTTGAAAAGTATATTTGCCAGTTTTTTGGAAAGCACATTCTAGATGACGACACGTTGGCACAGTGATCACAGCACTGGCTGTTGCGCTGGCGGTCGCGGGTTCGATCCCCACTAACAACAGACATATAGAACATAAAATGTCTGTCGTGGTCTGGGCGTTTATGCTCGTGTATTGTGTGTGTTTTCCGGACCCCCGACCTAGGAGGATATACTAATGGGGGCCGATGAGTGTGAGACGCTTATTATTTAAAAAAAATATATAATTTATACTAAATATTTTTTACGTTTTTAAGATGATGATATGGCTAAGCAGCTGGTTGTGATGATCCACGAATGCGAGAAGACTCACGCTGAAGTTTCAGACGATTGCGCAAGGACGCTAGAAATCGCCAAATGCTTCCGTACCAAGATACACGTTCTAAAATGGGCACCATCGATGGAGACTATCATTGAAGAACTGATGACAGAAGTATAAAGGCTACCGATCTACTGGAGACTATCTTTAAGATATTTTAGATAGATAGATAGATAGATAGATAGATACTCTTTATTGTACACAACAACGATCAACACAATAACATATTACAAATAAATAAAAAAATCAGTGTACAAAGGCGGTCTTATCGCTAGAGTAGCGATCTCTTCCAGACAACCTTTGGATATATAGGAAGGTCTATTTTTCCTTATCTTGTGGTCGTCCTCCAGTTGAACAGAAAACTTTCCCAAATGACTCAAGCATTGTCATGGATTTTGTCTTAAAAGCGCTTCTCCTCGCTACTTGTCAGCTAGCATTAAGTTATATATAATCTCACAGTTTATATTCAATGGTGTGGTAGCTTCACTATGATTTCAAGAAATATACGATGACAGTCTTTAAAATGTTTTCTTTAACTATTTACTTGAAAAAAAAAACACTATAGCTATACATAGTATCAAGATCAATCAAACACTCATAAATATCTATTTACTTGAAAAAAAAAACACTATAGCTATACATATATCAAGATCAATCAAACACTCATGAATATCTTAAAAAAAGTTACAAAAAAAAAATAAAACATCCCAGTACCTACATACAGCAAACTAATTTTGCCTAGCAAAGATGATTTTATGATACACCTATATATATACCAATAAATGGATAGCTGTTTTTGTTCGTTTATAATGCTTAAACTACTGAACCGATCGGAATAATACTTACACCATTAGATGCAGCGTGTTTCGGAGAAGGTTTTAGTATATAATATGTTGCTGATTACTTATCGTTTAAAAAAATATCGACGGTCAGAGGTCGCTAGTTAAATATAAATAACAAAAAAAAAATATAACTTTATTGTTTCAATTTCAATATTGACAATAAAAAGATCATAGTTCTAGTACAGACCATTAGGGTAATTTTTCTCCGGATAAGGTTGTCCAAAAAATTTATACGTGCTATGTATCACAGATAAGGCTATAACGTAAACTGTCTCCCAGTTTCCGCATCCAAGTCACGTAAGAATGAGGGTAAACAATAAAAGCAAACAGGACACAGGTGCGGATGCAACGTAACGATCTATTGTCGGGGATACTGAAATATAGAGACGTTTCGTTGAATTTTCTTATTTATTCATTTACTTATCTGGGATTGGAAAGAATTCTTATTAAATGGTAGGCATTGTTTTTTATATTACAACTAGCTGACCTGGCGAACTTCGTATCACCTTATTTTTTTCTGAAATATAATAATAACATAATATATCAAAATAAAATATAGCCTATCTTTTAAGTTGGATCAAACTGCACACGGTGTGCAAATTTGACTAAAATCGGTTAAGTAGTTTAGGAGTCCATTGAGGACAAACATTGTGACACGAAATTTATATATATTAAGATGAAAGTAAATGTAATTTGATATCTGAAGAGATCGTTTAATACTATAGATTTTGTGTCGTTTTATAAGGTTTAAATAACTATCGAATCAATTTTACATTTGCTAAATGCTTACAATATGCCATGAGTCGTACAGTAAGTATATTTCTGTAAAATAATTAAATCAAAATTATCTTTAGTGGACACTTGAAACTTTTAAAAACTTTAATTTTTTTCTAGATTTATCTAAGATGGATAGAACATGAGAGATAATTCGATACTAGACTGTTGTGGGTAAAAATTTAAAACGAATTTTTAAATATTATAATTTGTGACAAAATTTAATCTTGTACAGACAAAAATAATATTCTTAAAACCTTCTATTTTTCGGAAGAAGCTTATAGACGTACATCCATTTTAATAGAAGAGTGACAGTTTATCGAAGTATAACTTTTTTACGCACGCTTGACTTGGAGAGTAAGCTGGTGAATGTCTGACAAGAGCGTTACGAAAATTCTGATCGGGTGAGGCTAAGGGGAGCTGAAAGGGAGATATAAAATAGATGGAGCTAAAGAAATTTTACTTCAATCGTATGGTCTAAAGCATACTAATTTTTCAGTACATTGTAACACACTGCTACCAATTATTCTCACTCATTATCCGTATTAGAATAGATCCTCCTAACTTCCCAAGCTACACGTAAGTCAACTGTTAAATGTCGACACTCAAATCCTCCATAAATAGTGGACTCTAGTACCTGGGTTCGAACCCGTCTAACGTATGGCCCTCTTGACATGGAACCTCAATTAAGAAGCGATGTAGTTCTTAACTAGCTACAGTGATTGTGCTGTCTAGACGCAAGTTAACTGTGGATTGTCGCTTGTTTCTTGTTCGCGAAGTAAGATCAGTGTTTATAGCCTGGTCAAAGTCAAGGAATGCTAAATAGTTGCTTTGACTTAAGTTTTACTTTAACGTAATTAGATTACTTACTTTTATGAATTGATGACAACGTATATCATGAATTGATGCCTCTGTAAATAATTGCAACAAAGAAAATCAACTTAATAAGTATTTCATTAAATAACCAACTTTATTTATATACAGCTAGGTCTGCAAATAAGCGTACAGCTCTCCTGATGGTAAGCGATTACCGCAGCTTATAGACGTCTGCAACACCAGAAGTACCGTATTTTTTTTTTATAGATTGATTACAGAGTTTCTTGCTACATTTCGAGTCTGTGGTATTTTAATTTTTAACAATAATTAAAATTTTAAGTTGTAAGATGACGCTTCGAAGGTGCTTAGAGGCCTATATATAGGTAGGTATATATAGGTATAAAAGAATATAAAAGGCTGTCGGGTCTTCGTTAAGTTATAAAATAATTTTATTTAAATAATGTTGTGCAATGTTCATTACACAATTATGTGCTAAAATTACAATTATTGGTTTTGTGTTTTGTGCCACAAAAATGTTTAGCAAATTTGCATGATATTAAATTATAAATAATTAACTAAACATCTCTTCACGATTGTAACTGTTCTTTATTATACTTCAGTCAACACTTCAGTTATGACGATGTCCATCTTAGGAGCCCAGTTGATATCGTGCATGGCTGTCTTGAAGCACTTCGAAACTTCCAGAGCTCTTAGACAGTCGTCTTCTTCAACAACGTGATTCTTTTCACACTCGTGAACTGTTGTCACCAACTTTGATGCCATATCATCACCTACAAATATGAAAACTTTAAGTAGAATAATAGATAGTAAATTACTACTTTTAGGTTATTTCTTATTATAATACAAAATATTTAACTCGGATGAATGCTTATTACTTTTTAATAACGAATAAGCAGATTTAGCAATAAGATTAGGTACATATGAAGACAGCAGGAGATTTGAGTTTATGTATTGGCTTTTTTTATCACGAAATGTCAAAGTTTAGAAGTTACGTGGATAAAACCTCGAAGCTTGGCTAATATAACTTATGTTTCTGGTTTGTCTAAATGATTGTTAAAATTAACTAGAATAAACTTGAATGAAATTGCTTAGTCTATATCTTTTTTCATTTTTTTAAACTAATTCTCCAATTGCAGTTTTATTATTTAGCTATCCGCTTCATGTTACATACTAACTTTACTTATGTGTTATATACTAACTTTACTTGCAATATAGTACAAACCAGCTCCATGTCTGACGGCAAACTCCTGAGCGTTCCCATGATGAAGCTTTCCAGAAGTGTCGAGGAGGTCTAACTTCTTGCTCATGCAGACAATCGCACAACCTGTGTCCCTGTGAGCGAGATCATGATCTTGCTTCCAAAAGTGATACAGATCCAGCAAGACATTGTCTCCTAAATTCAGCTAAAATCGTTTAAAAGTTACAAGATAATCTAGGAGAGCTATATCAGACAATTGAAAATTCAATTAATCATGTCAAGTGCTATCTAAAATCAGAGGTTCCCTAGTAATAATATTATTTTCATTTTGTTTTTTAACCTTTAATGTTAAATATCATTGTCATCACAAATAAGAGTATGGAAGTACAAAGTTTACTGAAATTTTGTTTAGGTAATTGATTTAGGTTCATTACACATGCTTCAGTACAGATAATAAAACCAAACGATACACGAACGAAAATGAAAAATAAATGAAATAGCAAAAATGAAATAAAACATACCTCCTCCTTACAATCATCTAAGACTTTCAAAAAACTACGAGTTATGCTTCGCATAGTTTCGTTTGAAGCTATTACGTTCACACCAAACGCGACTAGCACTAGTGCGACAAGAACAAACGATTTGATCATCTTACTATCTAGTGAAGATTCAATTAAGTCATCTCTCATTCGCGCACTGTCTTATAAAGCTTCAGTGGCTGCTGACAATAATTCTGTATTGAATGGAGTTTCATTAAAACCTATTAATTGCTACGTTACGCTTCGAGCGCCATTTTAATTACACATTTAACCTGTCTTATTATATTATGATTGACGGTTCGTATTGCACTTCGTTTGTGTTCGGATTTTATTGTGATGATTGGACACCTTTGACTAGCTTTCGGAAATTTATCGTCATTCTTAAATGAATACTTCTTCGATACCACGTATTATAAATCAGTGACTGAATTATAATAAGTTCCAGTTAAGCAAAAGGTTAGATTTTGATTCGGCAGAAAAAATAAATTAAAATTATTAGGTACAAAAAAAATAAGAAATGTTTATTTAAAATTAATTCATTTTATGGAGGGAGGTCGTGTCCGGCGTCCAGTTTTTCTGATGAACGCTTCGTCTGAAGCACTTCGATATTTCCAACGCAATTTCGCAGCCGTTTGAAATAGATGAGGTTTTACTTTTGCACTTATCGTACGTTTGTATTAAATATGCGGTCATATCGTTGTCTACGGAATAAGAAGAAAAATACTCCAGTTTACTTAAGCGTTTTCGTACACCGTCAGTAAGTAAAATGTGATTATTTGTTTATTTTTATAAAATATAAGTTACTTTGTTATATTCTTTTTTTTCGAAAAAAATAAGTTAATAAATCAAAAGAAAAATATTTTTTTTACAAAATAATAATATGAATAATCAAATTTTACACATATTTTAAATTATATGAAATATAATACTGTCAGTTTGTAAGAAATAAAACTTAGAAGTCTTAATTTAAATCTTACAGTAGCTTTTTCGTAACGTACAAACCGCCGCAGATATCTCTCAGCTTATCCATACTCATTTATTGAAAAGAAGGTTAAAGTACTTCAGAGTATTTTTTTTGTATTTGTGAATATAAAAATTTCGTATTTATCATACATATAATAGAAATGTAACGGGTCGCTGTCTGTACATTTAAGATATATGAGAAAAAATATTATTAGGTATTTATCAATGCAAATAGCACTCAAAACAATGATGGTCAGAATTATTGTCTGTTTGTCTGTTTATGTGTGCGTTAGTGCACGCTAATCTCAAAAACGGCTTATCCGATTTAGATGTGGTTTTTATTAATATATTGTGGCAAGTCTAGCTTAACATTTAGTAATTGTTTTATGTCAATCGGTTCATAAATTAAAAAATATGCCAATTTAAAGTGTCATGTTGAATATGTAAAGTCACTATTCCACGCGGACGAAGTCGCGAGCACGGCTAGTAATTAATAAAAAAATAAACTTCTTACTCTTCCTATTACTATGATTTTTTGTCTCAATTTAAATGTATGGCCAGCCATCCTAGTGAATAATTATGAAAAATTATTTAGATACTATTTTTAAATAGGTATTGTAAATTGTTGTATTATTACCAGAACCAGCCGCCTGAAGGTAACCTTCAGCATTGGGCACAACCAGTTCACCTTCAGAGTCCAGAAGTTCAAGCTTCACCATAGCACAGATGATGAGACATCCTGTGTCTCTATTATTCAGTGGACGATTTATATCCCAAAAATATAGGATATCCTTCGCCGTTTCTTGGGAAAGAATTGTCTAAAATAGATTGAATTTATTTCAATTTATATCAAAGCAACACTTGTAAGAAAACTCCTGAAAATAATTTTCTTTTTATGATGAAACAAACTAGAGTGGTTCCTCTATAATTTAAATGACTGAGAATTGCCCAAAAACAATATTACATTTTCTACCACATGCTGTGTGGCTACGGCATTAAAGAAGACAGCCACACCCTCTCTTCCCACGGGGTGTCGTAAGAGGCGACTAGGGGATAACACAGTTCCACTTTGCCCAGCGTGGTGACTATGAGCAAAACACATGAGTTCAAGCAATTTTTTGGCGCGCACTTGTGGAGGCCTATGTTCAGCAGTGGACTGCAATAGGCTAAAGTGATGATTTTCTAAATCGCTGACCATTGAATGTCTAATAAATTTTAATGTTTTACAAAAATCTTTACATATACGCGGTTTAGCGAGAACAACCAATAAACCTTACTTTGTCCATGTATTTATTGTTCATCTAATTTAACAACAAGCTCACCTTATCACCACATTCAAACATCTTAAGGCCGAATGTATAGCTAAACATTTTCATGACTTCGCGATTCTCATCCAAATTTGCCGTTACATATGATGTCGACACCAATACTATTATTGATATCATTGGTATCTTTATCCTTGGATGAGGTACTGGAGATAGATGTAGTTGCATGCTGTGATATTATTGAAACGAATATGAATCAAAATGAAAAACATAAACCAATTAACATAAATTACAAAAATGTGCTACTTTAAAAATATCTTCGACCCTAGAATTTCAATTGTCTTTCTTCAGCAAAATTAAAGAGCATGGTTGTATTAAACAAAAATAAAATACAAAATAGTTTCTGCCCTGATAAATCTTCGCAACAAAATCTCGCAACGTTATAAAGCGATTATTCTCGATTCAACGGCAATTTGATTCACACATTGGAATCGATTATCCAGGTCGTGTGAGAGTGTGAAATCGATTTGTTCTGTTAATTACTCGCATTTGTTTGTGACAAGCGCTGAATGTTAATGAATACACTTGTTACTTCGAATTAGCTCTTTTGTGTTTTCGAACACTCGTTGGATGCTACAGATAGCTTTATATAAAGACCATAAATCTATACACTATCAGCTATGTATTTATAAATTAATAGATATATTATGTATATACACACATAAAGTTTAAAAGTAAAAAATTCAACACATTAATTTTAAAGGTTAAATGAATATACTGTTAAGAATTAAGTGCGTGGGTATGAGTAATTTAGATTTGCAATTCTGCCAACCGTTTTAAAACACTAGCCCCGAACAAAAAATTATTCAGAAAAGCTTAGCGAAATTCGTGACTGTTTCAAAGAGCATAAGTACTTTAATGATAAAGTGGAGGATGACAGCTTGATTATACATCATGTGTGAGTTAAGAGCACTTCGTACTAATCACAGTTACATCTTAATACTTAACTGGACGTTCTGCGTGGTTCCACTTACAGTGAACAATTCGCTTATATTTAACAATACAGTAGGTCTTTCAGATGGGACGATGGGTCTTCTTATTTCCTTAATAATAATATATATTAATGACATCTTATAATACACACGCCACTTTCAATGCAGATTGGATGAAATAGTTTTTTTTTAACTGTGTTCATTGTGTGTATAGTTTTACGACGCGGCCACAGCAGTGGCTGTTGCGCTGGCGGCCGCGGGTTCTTCCGCTCACGACAGCCATTTGTATTGGTCATATAGATGTTTGTCGTGGTCTGGACGTTTGTGCTTGTGTATTGTGTGTTTCCGGACCTACGACACAGGAGAAAATCGTTCTGGGGGCCGTTAAGTATGAAACGTTTATTTGTATAGTAGTCATTTTTGAATATCATATCAAAAACTGACCGTTCCAGCGGGGATCGAGCCAGCGTCTCCGACTGACAGTGTCGGCGCTCTAGCCAATTAAGCTATGGAACGATGTATCCGCTAGATCGAAATTTTTGATATGATGATTTTTATATTCGATTTAAGCGAACCGTGGCGCCCTCTATAGTGAGTTCTTTACAGAGACCCGTAACTTTTTAGTAATCTCTAAAACTTAAAAATTAACAAACAAACACTTTTGTTTTTCAATTTTAATATAGAAATTACATTAACGGAGTTGCAGTAGCTTTTTATTTAGTCGACTTGAAATAAGATTTGATTGATTGATCTTTTTTATAAGACGCTACTAGTAGAGCATACCTACATGGAAAATTAACTAAATTCAGTCCAAGTTGATTACAATCAATTTGGCAACATTCGTGACACGTGTTTTATAATTCGAAATTACCGTTTTAAGAATGCCTCGAGATAATTCGATTTCATTATTTATAAAATGAGCGATCGTTTACATAATATTGCCATTTCATTATAAAAGGACCCCGCACAATTTGTATGGAAAATGGCTCTCGGCTAAATTGGCTGAAATTTTGCATAGGGGTAGCTTCCAACATGCTGATCGAAAGTCTCAAGGGGCACAAACCCCCAAGTTCAACCCACGACCCTCTACAACCCCCTAAACCCCCAATATGCACTTTACAATAATCGACTGCAGTTTTGCGAAGAGATAGGCACCAACATGCTTAACATAATTCTAAACTATACCCCCTTAGTATAGACCTCCGACTACCTACAGCTCAACCCCCCACTCCCACCAACCCTTATTTTAATTAGCTTAAGTTTTTGAAAGAGATGGATATAAAATGCCAATCAAAAATCTCAGTGAACAAACCCACTGCAAATCGTGCACAGACCCCCACGGTTCCATCTCATACCCCCAATACCTAACCCTCTACAATCCGCCCACCCCTTCTATTTCGTTAATTATTTCGATATTAAGATTTTGTACTTCACGATGTGCAGCATCTAGAGTAGTATGAAGTAAAGATTCATCTGGATATTTAATATGTTGTTGGTGTCGGGCGTATCCTAAATACCATAAGACGCTAGCAACATGCGCGCAAGTACCTAGCGTACGTGCTCCACTCTGGCAGGTGCAATAATAGCCCAGAATGACTTCTTCATCATCATCTTTTTCTTGATTCTGAATATTTTCATCATCTACTACATTCACGAGTCTTTACTCAATTTTAGGGTGGTTGGGGGTGTATGTGGGGGGTCGGGGTTGATTTTAGGGGGGGGGGGTGTCGATTGAGAATTTCGACCAGCATGTTGATATTCATCTCTTTTAAAAACTTAAGCTAATTAAAATAAGGGTTGGTGGGAGTGGGGGGTTGATCTGTAGGTGGTCGGGGGTCTATTTTGAGGGGGTATCGTTTAGAATTATGTTAAGCATGTTGGTGCCTATTTCTTCGCAAAACTGCAGTCGATTATTGTAAAGTGCATTTTGGGGGTTTGGGGGGTTGTAGAGGGTCGTGGGTTGAACTTGGGGGTTTGTGCCCCTTGAGACTTTCGATCAGCATGTTGAAAGCTACCCCTATGCAAAATTTCAGCCAATTTAGCCGAGAGCCATTTTCCATACAAATTGTGCGGGGTCCTTTATAAGAAAAGTTTTTAGATGATTTTGGTAAGAAAGAATTCTTTCTTTTGTCCGGTTCGCCCTATCATTATTGCCTGATGGTAGCCTGCCTGATGGTAGATTGATTCTTTAACACAGCGTTAATAAGAGAGCTGGCTTTGAAATACACAAGCCGAAGACGGGCAGCAGCGTCGTCGGTGCGACACAGCCAGTACTGCGGTCACCAACCCGCCTGCCCAGCGTGGTGACTATTGGCAAAACACACGAGTTCACGTTATTTTTGGCGTAAACTTGTGGAGGCCTATGCCCAGCAGTGGACTGTATAGGCTGTAATGATGAATAAGAGTTAATGACGAATCTTATTTGATCCAGGTGAATTAGTCTGTAGATATGTACCTACAGCAAAAAATAACCTTTTTTGTAAGCAGAAAAAACTAATGGCAGTTACGGAATTTCTCACCGGTTATAACTTTATCTACAATCTAAAATTATAATTGCTTATAACTCAATTAATATAAGGTAAACATTCCGATACATAATTTGAAAGATTATTTCATATTAATTAAATTATATCGATAAATAAGTTGACAATTGCACAAATATCTCTAATTATCTCATTTGATACAATTTTTCAATCAATATAATCGGTCCCGGAGGCTTTATCTTCAATCTCAGAAACGTCGAGATATTTATCTGTTCGCCAGCTACCGTGTATTAATTAGTAAATCGATGATTATCAAGTGTCCATGGGGTTTTATTACATAATTAATTTCGTATTTTTATAAACATTAATATTTTAATTTATATTTTGTGATCACAGGTTTTGATCTCTTTTTGAAATATATCGGTTATTATTTACCGATAATGTCTGTGTTTAGGTGCTTCCTCGATTAATTTAAAATAACGATTTAATGAGATTTTGTGCGGCGGAGACATGTTTAGTATCAATTTTATAGTTAAAGTCATTTGTTAAACATATTTCAATGCATTTACGAAGGCTAATTTATTATGAACTACAATTACTAAGCTAATTTATCGCAAGACCTATGTCACGATTCTGTCTGTTGTGGATATTTAGTACATTAATATTAATTTGTTTCCGTAGAAACGTGAGATTTTGTTTGGTTTGATTGAAATGAATGAACATTACTCCGACTTGTGTCGAGATGTGCGATTAAAATTTATATACAAAGATAGTTTTTGAGACCCTTGCCTTAATATTTAAAATAGCAAATATTGCGTTAGACGATTTATTAATAGTACCTGTGTGACCGAGCTTAGCTCCGTATTTTTAGTAAATCGTGTTTCTTGGAAATAATATTTAAATACGAATTATATATTGATAAAATATGAATAATATTTTCCGATTTTACCGATATAATAATAAAAATATGAACTGGTTATTTAAATCAAAAAACATGAGTGCAATTACAAAAAAGGCTAAAAATAATCGATCAGGAGACATGAGGATTTGAACCGTGGTCTTCTCGGCTGATCCCGACCAGCCGATTGGCCACCTGAGCTATCACAACTTTATTGACAATTGCGAAATTTACCTTCGTATTCTAACGATATTGTAGTCATTTTCTCATTGCTTAAAACAGGGATAAAAAGAAATTTTCTAAAAATGAATCCTAGCTATATCGATTTATCTCACCCGAAACTAAATCCATACTCTGCATACTTAATTTCATGAAAATCGTTGGAGCCGTTTCCGGCATTCAGATTATATACAAGAATAAGTAATAATAAAGAATAATTATATATAAATTAATACAATAATTGCTCGTTTAATATCCCCTATGTTCGATTACCTTATTTATTATTTTACGTTAAAAGCATTAAAACGGATAATCAAAATAAATATACACATATTCAAATGATTGCATTTATTGATTTAAACATAAAACTATTGGATAAAAAAAAAACCGTATTCCATTCTCGCGATTGTCTTTTGTTTTCCTGTCCAGTTGATTTTTCTCTGACACTGTTAATAGTGTTCCAGTACAGCTTCGATCATAGCTACTTCTGGAGCAATCCCCTCCTTTTTACAGCTTTCTTTGAAACAAGCTGCTACCTTAACGACACGACTGCAGTCGTCTTTGATGTCATCGTGTATTTTTTCACACTCGTGAATCAATTGGACCATTTTAGCTGATAGAAGATCGCCTGTAGATAATTAAAAAGGTAAAAAGTGGGTTTTTAAAAAGTAAACAAAGAAATATTTTAAGGTATTTAGATTGTAATTGTATTTTTACTATTTTGAAATGTCGAAATTTTGCGCTAAGCGAAATAGTTTCCTATGTTTCAAAGCTCGTAAAATAAACTAAATACAAAAAATAACCAATAACCAAGTTGTTTTGATAACATTAAATTAGGAGCAAAAAAAGATAAGCAGATAAGAAAAAAATAACATCATAAATGCGAATATAATTGACTATTCAATAGATTATTATTGAATGTTTTTATAGATTTTACATGCAAATGAGTAGCGCAGCCGAAATATCCCGAGGCAGTCGGATAAAGACGTAATCTAATTTAATTTTCGCGCCACACTCTGATAGTGTGACTATTGAATTTATATTAATTAAAGTGTCAGTATCTTATCGATTTCAAAAATTGTTCGTAATAAAATGGACGAAATTAAAATCACCTTAAAATTGATAAACATCAAAGGTATTTTAAATTTACATTTTTAAGTTTTGTAAAAAGCGTGCGCTTTAATATTTAAAAATGAATATTTAAAGAAATATCTATATTTCAAAAGAAATATTAAAAGATATAGACACCAACCCGCCTGCCCAGCGCGGTGACTATGGGCAACACACATGAGTTCACGCCATTTTTGGTATGAACTTGTGGATATAGGCCTATATCCAGCAGTGAACTGCGATAGGCTGAAGTGATGATTGATGATGATTAAAAGAAATATAGTCAAAATAGATAAGCCGACGTCAAAAAGAACTATCAGATAGGCGAAGTTAAAAAAATAATTACGGTTTTTGAAACTTTCAATTTTGTGTGCAATTTTCTTAACTTATATCGTAAGAGCTCTCTACAAACTATTCAGAAAACTTTAAAGGAATAATTAGATCTGATGCGAAATATTCGACAAACCTTGAGGAAAACTCTTGACATAGTCATGCATGTTGACGTGGTGCATCCTAGCGTCATCTTGCATGAGGGAGAACTTGTTGGACATGCAGATGAGTGCACAGCCGAGCTCCCGGTGCATCACCTCGAAGTCCTCGCTCCAGAAGTGCTGGAACTGCTCCAGTACTTCCGGAGACAAACCTGACTAAAATACAAAACGAATAAAAAATGGCTTAATATGGCTTCCTTGACTTTAAAAATATTACAGTTACCAAGAAGACTAGCCTAACGTGGGGTTATGGAACTACATTTTGAACATTAGAGTAAGAGTAATGGAAGCTTTGTTCTCTTTCCTCATTTTCTTATCACTAAATCTTTCTTATAAAAAATCTTTCAAATAAGAGTAAAAGGTAGAGCGCTCCCTCCTTTTAAATACAAACTAAATAACTGTAGGTCGAGATCAGCGGAAAGTACTAAATCAACAACTGTCGAACAGATAAAATAAAGCGTAGAATGTTACTAATCCATAAAATAAAACCTACAATCCATATACGAGAATGAACTCCTCTCCTCTCCAAATGTCGAGAAGGAAGAAGTTAATAGAAAAAGTGAAAAGGACAGAAAAACCTTCTTGATTAACGTTAATAATTTAACTTACCTCCTCACGACACTCGTCTAAAGATTTTCCAAAGTGCGCAGTAACATGGCTCATAACCTCAGCAGTACTCTTCACGGGTTTTGGAATAGCGGACATAACCACTGCAGTCAAAATTAGATACCAAACCGCCATCCTATCAACCGATCCTCTTCAAACACAATGGCGTCCACGGCGAAACCCGCTCGTTATATCATAGCAATATTTTTTTAAAATTTCTATTACATGTTATTAGATTACGTTTCTGGTCGTTATTTAAAGTACACATCAATGAAACGCAGGGAAGGTTATTGTCATAAAGTTGTTAGTTATCAATTCTGGTTGTGCGTAAAGTGATGATATCCGTCCGGATAATAACAGCTTACGGTAATCCTCGTTATTGCAAGTCACAGCGAACGCGGTAGTTTGAAATCCATTAGATTGGCGAAGATAAGCAAATAATTATAAACTATAAGTACCTACAAGATACGCGAGCGATTATAGAAATTAGTTTTTTGTTCACATCTTGGAAATTTTATTTTTATTTTTTCTTTATTAACTTTTATATAATTATTTATAAATAATTTGATCGTTTAGACATCTTCGAAATTACGTTTGTAATGAAATTGCATTTTGAAGGGAAACCTCTTTAAAATTATTGTAATTTAAAATTCGATGAAATGAAAATGCGTCACGACAAAGTAACAAACACATATCCATGTCACTCTCGTAGGCTACTTTTTAGAAGTTTCACTTCTGTCGTGTGTGAATTGTTAACAGCTGTACTAGCAAAAAACTAGCTGTGCCCGCGACTTCGTCCGCGTGGAATTAAAAAAAAGCTATTGTTCTGTTCGCAGAGTTATAAAATAAAATCTAAAATAAAGTAGCCTAAGTTACTCCTTACTATATCAGCTATTTGCCAGTGATAGTCAAGTCTAAATCGGTCCAGCCGTTTCAAAGATTAGCCGGAACAAACAGATAGACAGACAGACAGGCAGACAAAAATTGTAAAAAATGTTATTATGGTATATGTATCGTGTATACATCCATGTGAATTTAGTAAAAGGCGGTTATTATAATATTTGTAATATTCACTCAGACCCACCAAGACTCCAATTTTATTTATGTGTATAGATGTATGGACACATACATATGCGCATTAAATTTCTTATGTAACATGCGCACGAACTAGAAGCTTTTATCACGTTATTAAAATATAAAAATTAATTATCAACAAACATTAAACGAATTCCGCTCATTATCAAATTTTTACTACATATTTCTACTAAAATGGCCACCAACATACCATAACTCTAATTGATTCCAAGTAATAAATCAAAGATTACAGCAAAAAAACGCAGCAATAAAATCAGTAAGAATTTTTCATTAAAATGAAACACGCTAGTACAATCCGGATGTTGTAAATTAATGAATTGATTTAATAATACCGTGTTTATGGTGGTCTATTACAAAGCGTCATCTCCGAATATCCATTCTGTGGTTAATTAATTTCCTTTCAGACAAATTAAATACCATCATTCGATTTTGATCTTGATGACTGATGAGGGTAATCTCATATTCATATTATTGTAAGAGTTACACTAAAGAGATATGAGCATTGGGCACAGGCCCCGTGTTGTGTTAATACAATCGTTTCATATAAAATGACTTCTTAAGTTTTCATCTCACGTAGTCCATCCCACGGTCCATTTGGTAGGAATCAGATCCTGCACACTGAGTGCGCGACATTCAGTGACACGTGGACGACAAATTACTGCAAGGGGACAAGTGCTTCCATATATCAGCTGAATTTACGTGTTAAAAATAAGGAATTGGAGATATTTAAACTGTTTCTGATAGTTAAAATCCTTTTCCTACGTGGAAAAAGAGGCCCATGTCCAATAGTTGGATGTTACAGGCTGAATGCACAATAAAAGGCAACCGTTGACTCTTTGACTAACACTTTGATTCCTGGTAGATATTTGTATGTGAATAAATATTTGTTGATGATCTGAGTGTTTCTTTATTAGAATCCTCAACGTTCCTCATTTAAATCCATCAGTCTCGTGTTTTGACTGAAATTTGATATGTTTGTATAAGGGAAGATAATCCGCAAAATCGATGTGCAGTCATATTGTGTATTACACTCCAACTCAATCTAATTTTGAAAATTTGATGACCATACACGTGCTCTTTCAGTTCAGTCAGGCACGTGTTAAACAGATTTTGAGCCACGTCAGTAGCAGATTTCTTATAACCTGAGTATTCTAATTGTACCACTATAAAGCACTCGTGTAGGTATACCATTATAGGAACCAAGCATGAATCAGTTCAGGTTGAAACATAGATTTGTTTTATACAACTAGGTCGGCAAACAAGCTAATGGTAAGCGATTACCATAGCCTACAGACGCCTGCCATAGGAACACAACACTGCTTGAAAAGAGTATTATTTAGCTGTGATCTTCTGTAAGGTCGAGGCGCTATCCCACGCGGGCTGCTCCAGATTTTCAGCGAGATATTTCGTTGTGTACCCTCCCTCCGTTGCGAATAAAGGTAAGTTATAAAATTGTTATCTATTTCATTCTGTATAAGGTATATTTCATTTGTGATTATTATTATTTAGTAATAGAGGATATTTAAAAAACTGTTGTGTGTTTCTGACTTCATTCCAATAAATATTTCTGATACACCGAACATATTCAGCAATATTTATGAAAAACTATTATGCTGAAATTGAAATCTCAATTCCCTCGACACCACGTATAGCGTTTCTTTTCAGCCAGTTTCATCATCAATCATCACAGGGGCGAACGATTCGTCAAGCTGTAATGAGCCAGCTCACGACAGGCGCGTTGGGGTCAAGAAAAATGAAATAAGTTTGATGTATGAAACTTAGCACGAACTGAATGAGTATTTTGACGCTGATTAATCATTATCTATTACCTGTATCATACGGATAAATCTTTGACATTTTTTCTATGAAATGGTACACTAAATGTTGGTCAGTGGAGTTAAGGATTCAGCTAATATTTGTTACTTCAGTAGAATACATATGTTTAATGCATAAAAAAAACTTATATTTAACGTAACAGGGAACAATGAGTATTAATCTACATATTATATCTGAAGGAATATTTTTGAAGTATATTTTCTATGGTTATACAAATATATTAATCCGATGGTGCAAATGGCAGTGATTGTTGTCTGTTCTCCAGGGTGATAGGTACTACAAATATTTTATATTGTATGTATTGTCAAAAGAAAGCATTTTACCATAGAAAAAAAAAACAAACCTTTCATTGCCACGTACTCATAAGTCGATACACCTGAGCCAGCCATTATACGAAAAACAATAAAACCGAACGCGACAAACATACACCGCTGTGTCTTAGTGGAAAAATATAAAAATTTACATATAAATAGGTCGCGATTTTGGTGGAAAATATTTATTTCTCCCCTGGCAACACTACGTGACGGGAATGGGGAGGCAACACACGTTTACTCATTGTCTATTTCCTGCCGCGTGTGATATGCGCCGTGATTTACTTTTCAGTGTTATGACATGGCTAAGGCTTATTGGGAGCAGAAAAAGAATACTTTGAACCGACTTCAAAAAAGAAGGACATTCTCAATTCGATTGTATATTTTTATGTATATTACCTCTGAACTTTGTACTGGGTAGACCGATGTTGATGATTGTTTTTTAATCGAAAGGTGGTTCATGTCGTCACATTTAAATCTAATAAAGACAATTACTTTTCGAGCTATATCTAATAATTCATATAATTTAGTTGACTATGTTTTCGTCGACCTATATTATATTATACCTCAAATTTTTTACTGATTGTACCGATTTTGATGATTCTTTTTTAAATCGAAAATAGATGCTTATATTGTGGTTCTATTTAAATGTAATTGAGACCTGATGACTGGATTTTGAATAATTTTTGATAACGCGTAATTACTTGACCAATTTTTTTTTGTTTCTCTATGTCATATCACTTGGGGATGTAATCGAAGTCGGTTTTTTTTGCAAGCAAACACAATTACTTTATTTACAATATCTAGGAATAAAGTCCAGGATATGCATTCGCTGAATAAATTTTGTTGCCTTAAAGTATTTTGAAATAATTAAATCACATAAGCCAACAGATGTTCATCAAACATTTATTACACTGTAATCGCACATAATTATCTAAATAAAATAATAAAAACACGAGTTGAAAGTTATGAGAGCTTTTTTGGTAGTAGAAAAAATGCATTTGACGAATAAACATTTAAACTTCATAGTTATTTGTATCAAAATATATGTATTATCTATGTTTAAAAACATTTTTAACTTTCACCTTTGTAAGTTTTAAAGAATTTAAAACTTTTTTTTTTCATCGTAATCGTCAAAATCGAACAACGAATTTTGTGATATAAAAACTACATTGGTTGAATTGACAACGAATCAATCTTTGTACTGGTGAACAGTTAACAAAAATACAATTCAGATGTCCAAAGAACTTCAAAGAAAAAGAACTAACCACGTTATGTTTTTTCTAGTTCTATACCTTCCATTTTGATTTTATTTAATGATTTCCCATGGCACTGCAACCATCCATCAAACTGTCAACCAAGTCTACGTTACATTACCAACTAAAAGTGCACGTGCTAACTCCCGAAACCCTTAAACTCTACAACAGAGTGAAATTGTAAATTTACCAACTATTACGAAACAGAATCGAGACAAAATGAACCTTGTTATTTACGCAATAGAACAAAGCAAACTGCAAATCATCGTCAGGTATTAAAATTGAGCCAAAAATGGAAAAACAAATACAATTACGATTTTTAGTCTTCCCGTATCTTATTTTAATGGAATAAGGTTCAAAATTAAAGGTAATTGAAAGATAATTTATGGGAGAAATATTTCCTGCTGGGCATTTTGAAATTTTTCACCAGAACAACGCTTTGAATATTTGAAGAAAACGTTTGTTTTGCATGACTAACAGAAACGAACAATACTTTCTGTCTGTCACGATTTACGGAGCTAACGATCGATGTCTGCTGTTCCTGGTCTGAAGGTAATGCCATATTTGGTAAATTCTTACCATTATTTCATTTATTACTTTTTACAAATTCATGCAATAAGTAAAATAACAAAGTATCGAAATCATTGATACGTAACGTAGTAACTATTTTGTCATATTAATCCAAAGTAGCGTATTTATATATCATCAGTACATGATAAATTGCTACGACTCCAACAGCTATAAATTATAGTAGTAATCTACGACTCTCCTAATGTTTCCAATATCTAAGGAAACTTCATAAAACATTATTTCGAATAATCGTCATCAAGAAACCCATATAACTGAAACGATGTAATATATTGTAGCTATATTATATTGTGATAATAACATAAATAAAACAGGTTAATGTACATTTAAGCCTTTCGATCAAAGACCGAATAAGCAAAGCCAGAAATAACGCTTATAAGAAATGTGAACATCTAAACTCCAAAGTATTTTGGAACAATTTGATATTTTTTATTAATCTAGGAATCTCCAGAATGCTTCATCGTGCCCTAATTTTCAAAATTTCCTGGAACCTAAAGTATTTTGGAAAACTGTAATCTTTGGACAAAATCTAGGATCCTAGACACGGATCCATCTAGTATTGATCTGCACATTTTTGCCACTTACCTGGCTATAGTGTGCAAGTGAGCACTGGTAGCCAGCTTCACCAGCGGTCTGTGTGGTGGGCGGCTGGGTCTCGTCGGCGGACTATATGTGTACTCCGCGGCTTCGTTCCCCGTCCCTGAACCCGTCAACCACGACCAGTGTTCCGCCATCGTTTATCACTTCACTTCACGAATTTCATAAGATCATTTTAACTGTATTTTGGAATTCAGCGGTATGATTCACAAGGACTGACATAAATTGTTTCATCAATTTAATTAAGTTTGGTGTAGGAGTCGGTACTATTATTGACCAGAATAATTTTGGCGTGAACTATAGTAAAAAAGTAAGTTTTTCTAGAACTAACATTAAACAACGTCTGTTTTCAAAATATTAGTTATTTTCACCGTTTTAAAACTACATTTTATCCGGCTGTTTAAAGACACGAAGAATCTGTCTGTATCTGTCTGTTTATTATAATAAATAAAACATTTTACTATTGTACCATCAATCACGACCAAACTGTAACAAACGCTGGAATTAAATCTGGCAATCGAAGAATAAATGGACGCTTTTGTATTCCCCGATCAAAGAAATATAGAATTACCAAATACCACAAACTTCCACAAACACATGAGCATCATTCACAAACGCACTATTCTCATAATTATTATACCTTACGTTTATACTGGCGATAGAGGTTACCATTTAAACATACCAACCGCGCCTCAAATATTAGAATCTCGGATAATTTATGACCATTTAAGCAATCTCATCAAACTTCCAAACACCGTCTAATACATCAAATCCAGAGCATCGTAGCCTCTCAACGAACTCATTGCTCAAATCTCTCTAATTTACAACTATTATTAAATTCACGAACGGTGATTTATAACCCAACGTACAGCTGACGTCCTCCTGATACAAAAACATTCACACCAAAATGAGCATTGCTACAAAGATGATACGGATTATTGACGAACTTTAATATTAGGACAATACGCATGATAACACTTGATACACTTGAAATTATACCTTATTCCGTCTTAATAGAGATTCTATCGAATGCACTTTGGTGCAACTCCCACGTCAATCCGAGAAAATGTGTTTAACGCCCTTCGGAAAATAGCGTTATTACTATTCCCCTATAAGATACTGTTCAGAGTTAGGGCGAAAATCGGGACATATGTCTGTCTCACTCAGACGCCCTACGTATGAAAGGGTAGGAAATTATGGAATTCATTCATAATAGGGCTAGTTCGGGGACGTCTGTAGTAATAAATCTTAAGCCCCTTACAATACTAAGATATGGGAAAGACATTGCGTTGTACACTGTATTGTATTAACCACGCGCGGCTTAAGACTGTAATAAAGTATGGGCTTATATCTGTATACCGCAGGATTATTGCTTATGATTCGATTTCATAAGGGCACTAGCTGCGAAAAACGTTCTAAAATATTATATAGCCTATAGACTTACTCGGTAAATGTTTATCCAACACAAAAAAAATCCAAACCAATAGTTCCTAAGATTAGCGCGATCAAACAAAGTCTAGTAGATATAATATCCTATATTCTACTTTCTTGACTACATATACTCATTAACATATGAATAGGCCATAATATGGGCTACAATATTAAACCACGATTTCAGACGGTTGAAAATGAAAGGATGGTATCCCTCATAATGAAAGTAAAAAGTTCGTAAATAACAAAACATAATTTTTCACTTAATTAAAATTTCGGCGTTAATCTTAATGGCCTTCCGAAGGGTCGCTCTTCTTAACATTTATAACTGATGAATTTCAAAACACGAATCTTTAGCACTCGCGTTACAGTCTTACGATTAGATCACAAATTGATACGAAAATATAAAGCTTAAATAATCTATTAAATCTGTATTAGCTGAGTCCTGCGGGTTCAGCCGTGTTAATTGTTAAAAAGTTTATATATTCAACCTTAAAAAAAAATTTAATCAAATCTATTAGTCCTTTAGATTAAGGTGCTAACAAACAGGGAAACAAACTCTTAAGCTTTATAATATAAGTATATATAATTTAAATCAAAAGGAATGTTTATAAAAGTGTTTTTAAAAACTATACAAAATCAGTAAGAGCGTAAAAATAAGTCATTCCTTAACCTTTGTAATCCTACTCTTAATTAAAAAGAAAGCACCCTTCTTTTATGAAATGTCAAAGAAGATATAAAAATAATTGTGTTTACTCGCAAACGAAAAAAAAAACCGACTTCAAATACGTAGACAAGTAATACAACGTAAGTTGACGAAAAAAATTAACAAACGTACTAGTCATCACTACGATTTTCGAGAATTTCCCTCGATTTGGGATATCTCCTTTCCAACAAAAAAGGATTATCAAAATCGATTTATAAACGAAGAAGTTACCCCCGAATATACATAATAAATATATATTTACGATATACACGGTCGAATTGAGTAACCTCCTCCTTTTTTGAAGTCGATTAATAATTGTGTCTTCTTGCAAACGAAAATAAAACGGATTTCAATTCCATCGACCAGTACACAAATAATTGTGTTTGCTCGCAAACGAAAAAAAAACCGACTTCAATTACATCGACAAGTAATACAACGTAGATCGACGAAAAAATAGTCAAGCAACTACGCGTTATTAAAGATTACTCAAAAAGTAGTTATCAGATCTCAATAAAATTTATATGTGACCACATGATAAACATCAGCTTTCGATTAAATTAAAAATTATCAAAATCGGTACACCCAGTAAAAAGTTATTACGGATTTTCGAGAGTTTCCCTCGATTCCTCTGGGATCCCATCATCATATCCTAGTTTCCTTATCACGGTACTAAACTAGGGATATCCCCTTTCTAACAAAAAAAGAATTATCAAAATCGGTACATTCAGTAGAAAGTTATGCGGTATAATACAACGTAGGTCGACGAAAAAAGCGTCAAGTAAAAACACATTATTAGATATAACTCGAAAAGTAGTTGTTAGATCTCAAATAAATTTAAATGGGACCAATTGGCACACACCACCTTTCGATTAAAACAAAATTTGTCGAAATCGGTCCACACGGGCAAAAGTTCTGATGTAACATACATAAAAAAAAAAAAAAAAAAAATAAAGTCGAATTGAGAACCTCCTCCTTTTTTGGAAGTCGGTTAAAAACACATTATTAGATATAACTCGAAAAGTAGTTGTTAGATCTCAAATAAATTTAAATGGGACCAATTGGCACACACCACCTTTCGATTAAAACAAAATTTGTCGAAATCGGTCCACACGGGCAAAAGTTCTGATGTAACATACATAAAAAAAAAAAAAAAAAAAAATACAGTCGAATCGAGAACCTCCTCCTTTTTTGGAAGTCGGTTAAAAACGGTCAAGTAACACTGCTGGTCAAGTAACAGTATAAAGCTCATCGTCATTACCGCGAGCACTCCATCCCTCATCTCTGAGTTTACCGACACTTGTCTACTTGTCCGCTTGTTCGCGTCGCTCGTGAGCCCTTCAACTCTTATGCTAACTTTGTTTCACAAAACAAGCAAGTTTAATCGTTAAGCTGTGTATTATTACCGTTTCATTATCTTTATTTCATCGGTTATTAGGATGGTTACGGAAAAACTTATAATGAAGTCTGCATGGATGATATGCGTATTTATTTAAATATTGGTATAATTTATATTTAAGTACAATATGTATCTAAAAAACAATTAGCTATATCAGCAGACTGTTACCTATAACACCAGCATTAAGTTGTAGTTAGTTACCACAATTTTCACTATTATTTATCTTAATATATATAAATCTCGTGTCACAATGTTTGTCCTCAATGGACTCCTAAACTACTTAACCGATTTTAGTCAAATTTGCACACCGTGTGCAGTTATCCAACTTAAAAGATAGGCTATATTTTATTTTGATATATTATGTTATTATTATATTTCAGAAAAAAATAAGATGATACGAAGTTCGCCAGGTCAGCTAGTTTATTATAGATTTTAAAATAGTATTTTAAAAGGAAATTTGTCTTAATTTCTTAATGTGTATGTATTATGTGTTATCGTAGACTATGGAGGCTTGCAAAACCAGGAGGATAGCAAGCGCGTTGCCTACTACTCCCTCCCCTCCCAAGGAACTCTGGCCACCTTACTCACCACAGGAACACACTAATTGAGAGCCGTATTCAAGATTCAGCCTGTCACATCCCACTGCAGGGAATAGGCGTCTTTCTCCATGTAGGAGAAGGATCAGAGATTAATCCACCACGCTCCTCCACTGCGAGTTGGCGGATATATTCCTTACTATAAGAAACGATCGCTATCAAGTGTATATGATAACTACCGGGAAAGCTTAACATGCTCTCTGAAGCACGGCGGGGAGATCCGCAAGTACCACAACCAGGCAGGAACAAATATTTGAGCCGTATTATTTGGAATTTATTTCATATTTTGTTATGAACGCCTCAACTGAACACAAGGAAGCATCCAGGATCCATAACTCCATCCATACACATACACACGTAAATAATCCAAACACAAGGAACACCAAGATTAGATGAACTCTACAATAATATCAAGTAACTATATGCTAAAATGGTATGAATAAAATCTAACGTAATAATTTCGTGCCGCCCTCGACAAAATAACAGTATAATATTTGTAATTCGAGTGATGCAATAATACTTTATTTGATCAATTTCACTTGAAGCCGTGGCGTGTCCCCGCGACCGCGCGTCATAGTTTTACGAGTACGATAGAAATGACACAAGTTTACAGAAACATTTATGCATATAACATATTTTTAAAATCCAGTTCGAAGCACTAATAAAACACTCTAAAAAACGGTTTCGTGTAAAGTACTTCTTGAATATATACGTGATTTTATTGTATACATTATAAATAATATTATTTTGTGAAATTTATAGCTATAAATAGGCGAAAAGACGGATTTTCGGTGTAATCTTATGGTATGGTTAAAATCCCGTTGGAACCCTTTAACTAGTCTGAGTGTATTACTCATGTGCCTCCTCCTCTACATTACTTGTTCTTTGGTGTCACCCTCGATAATAGGAGTAGGAACTCATGTATTTGTCAATGACACGAAATAATATAATATAATTTCTGTTCAGATGCGTCCCGTTTGTGTAACGATGCACTGTTGTGGTAGAAATACTGAATTCGTTTACATGTTTATTTTCTAATTTTTACAGGCATAGTATGAATCTTGTGTGGTATATGAGTTTTAGTTTCACAATTTTCTTAAAATCTTTTCTAATATTATACTCCTTTGAGTGTATGTTTGTTTAAGCTAATTAGTACCTTGGTATTTGTTGATCTATTCTTACGGAGTATAATTATATCATTTTACAGAGTATAAAATGTACCGAGTATTTAACAATCCTGAATTACAATAACTAAAATAAATACAGATAATAAAAAGATATTTAGAGGGTACTTTTAATTATGTCGATCTTTGTTTACATATTTATTTTGTATTAAAAATTGTACCAAAGTATGTACCAAAACCATTTTCAGATTGTTTCTCACTCAAATAAAATAGACAAAACTGTGCCCTGAAACACGCAAGACAAGTATGACAGCGCTTGGTTAGTCTGTAAAGCGCTTGAAATGAACAGCGCTTTCCAGCGCTTGCAGTAATTGTACTGCAAATGTTCCGTAAAAGCCCCACATTACTCTGTGAAGTCATTTATTTTTTTTCCATTATTACGTACTCAAACTAGCAGCGACTAACAGAACGCTGGCTTTGTCGCAAATGGATTTAACTTTTTTTTTTGTTTTATTTCAAGAGCTTTGGACGAGATAGTACTGATTTAAGTGCTTTCAAAGTATCAAAAGTATTCATTTGAATTTTAAAATTTATCAATTTAGATTAAACATGATTACTATACGCCATCATTATTGCACTGTTTGATTTTTGACATCGCTCTCGTGTACTGGCGCGTGCGGAAGAAACTTTTACTTAAAAAACGAACTTTACTAATTTGGTTCATTCCGATGTCACGCGCATACAGAAAATTCAGCAATTCATTTTTGTTTGAAATATTAAGCCTTATCCTTCATAATTCGCTTCTATTACCGCTGTAAGTATACAAGGAACCCATAACTGATATTTTTACGGTTCACTTGATGGTAAGTGATTACCGCATGAACAACGCGTAATGGGAGGGGTGTTGAGTTACTGAATAAAGGGGTTGGGGAAGTTAGTGATCTAGGGAAAGACGAAAAAATGATGGAATAAAATAAGGTGGCCAGGTATCTAGAATAATTCTACATTTTTGAAGGAAAACTTCTTTACGCGCGCTTGACTTGGGGAGTAAGCTGGTGAATGTCTGATAGCGTTACGAAAGGTGATATCGGGCGGGGCAAACGGAAGGTGAGAGGAAGATATAAGTTGTGAAGATAGAAAGAGTTGGACTGTCGATCCGTAGTAGTAAAGAAAAATCGCCTGTGGTACTATTATAATGCATGAATGAATAACAAAAGGCATGGGCATTTTGAGCCCTTGGATCAAATCTTAAAAAAAAAAGATAGAAAGAGAGAGTTACGTTTCGGATATTCCTGTAGAGGCTCTACGCCGTAAACTGGCCGGTGTAATTGAAGGTGGAATTTTCGTTGGCAACAATAATTATTATTCTAACTTTTAACAATAAATGTATACGAAAAGTATTCCAGTGTTAAAAGAAACAATACTACCAACCGATACCTACACATTAGCGACAAGTAACGTCCCGTCCATACGTCATTAGCGTTACAAAACAATGCACACACATTCAATACTAAACCCAGTACAGACGACTGTTACGTTGAGAACGGCTTAAATGATCAGTATAGGGGTGAGGTCCCCTAATCCAGTGCTGCGAGGATGAAATTAAAAATATACATTTGCATGTATTTGATTTTTACTCGTTACACACAATTGTCAAAGCTGAGGTGAAGTGGTCACGTACACACGCTCACACATACACACACACACACATATACACACTAATAAACACACAAAAGGTATCTACGTTTTCAACCTGAACAATATCGTTTAAATATTTTGTTTTTGTGTATGTTACTAATTTTTTTTTTAATAATTGATTTTGTTAATTTATTTTAATGTATCTACTTTCACAGATAATAATAATATAAATTCTTTTTTCTTTATCATTAAGCACAGACTAAAAAGCTGCAGTAGCATATACAATACGAAAAAAAAAAAAACAATTTAATAAATAAATTTCAATACAAACTTATAAATCTTTTGAAATAAAATTAATTACTAAATCGAAACCATCAGGAAAATCCCCTGAAACCGTCTGAAACACGAAATAATTCTAACCTTGTTACTCACGCAATAGAGTTCAATATACGCCCACATTTTTTCTTTGAAATCGACGATTTTCAACCTTACGATATTATAAATAAGGTTTATTTTAAATGTCAATAATTCGCTTGCAGCCGTCTGCAACATGAGTCATAGTAAAGTCCGCTGTTCTTGTGTGAGTGAGAGAGGGGACACAGTGCGAGCGGAAAAGCGATATTTTTATTAATAACTAGCTTTGACCCGCGATTTTACACGCATTAATATAAGTAATAAAATAGCCTAGTCTTCCACGGTAAATGGGCTATCCAACACAAAAATAATTTTTCAAATCGACCCAGTAGATCCTGAGACAAACAAAGTTTTTAGCTTTATTAACCGACTTCCAAAAGAGGAGGAAGTTATCAATTCGATTTTATTTTTTTGTTTAATATTGTAATATAGATATAAAAATAGATACATTGTTAAATTAAACATTAATATAACTTTATTTAATTGTTTAGTATCTGTAGAAAGTAAAGTTTGATTTTTTTTTTTACAATAAAGGTTTATATCAACTACATTGTTAAACTATAATAAAATAAACTGTTGTGATTTTATAAAAAGAAATTATCTTAATAACTGTCACAGTACTGTATGTACTACCTACATAAAAATAACAAATTTCAATTAAATAATCACACTTTCTATCCTTCTATTCACATATCTTCCAATCTCTTTTTCTCCTACAATCATATTATCATTCACGTTCACAAACAGACAAACTCAAACGCGTTATCGCTACAGCGACCCTGGCACCAAACCCCACACACGCGCCAGTTTATGTGAAATCGATGCACCGCTGTTTGTAAACACTCTGCATCCCTTACATCTGTCAAATCACTTGAATCACACCCTTATCCGCTCAGATATAAGGACTCTTTGGCGGGTATTTGTCACAAGCGCCGAGAAAAGGCTAATCTTCTTAGTATCGCGAAAGTATATAATGTGACTGTGTTATTTTAAATTTTACCTTTTTGAAGTAAATTCATAAAAATAATATAAAAATTAATATGTGAAATGTAGTCCTTTCTTGAGTTATAAATGAAATTATTAAAAAAGCTTAAATTAAAGTTAATAATTCAATAAAAATATGTACACTACAAGAACCGCCAAAATTATTATTTTTTTTAAACACTAAAGTTCCGCACACACTCATGACAACGTTCGTAAACATCGATTAAAATCTATTTTGTTTCATTTATTTATTAATAATTAAAATTTTGAATAATTTGAAATATAATTTGAATTTGGAACACGACCCGGCGCGGAGGTGGCGCGTCTCGGCGGCCACGTTGCGAACTAACCTAACCTTGCGTGCAGTCGGGGTGCTCGTAAAACTCCTATGACATTCCTAACGGTCTTGATCCTTGAAAAAAACGTGTTCTCACTCATTATGTATTTCACTTTACTACTTTTAAATGTTTTACATATTAATGATATTAACGTCTCCATTTATTAAATCTGGAAATTCTTTTGTTTCTTTTAGTATACAATTAATTATTAACGATGTAATTTGCATGTATAACGACAAAATTAATGGACATTAACTCGTTTAATGTATTACGATCAACGATTTACAAAAATTAATACAGATTAAGTTTTTAGGCTCAATTTTATAACATTTAAATAATATAATAAAACTAGCTGTCCTGAAACGTTGTTCTGTCATACGGATAAAGACAACATTATCACCTAGTTGTGTAAAAAAAGCCTACGATCTATTCTCAGAACTACCAAATACACACAAAATATGTCGACGAGGTCTTAAAAAATAATAACATTTTTTATCCAAATCATTGTCTTAAGTAGTTTAAGTAACTTTTATACTTTAACTAGTACTTAAGTGTATAAATAGCAAAAACCATAGATAAAAGCTTAGTTCATCCAAAATAGAATCATAAACTTTGTAATTTTTTATAGCATTTAATTCAATAAACAAATAGCAACAGTATCAAGAGTGCTCGCGTCCATTACAGTCACCCCTGTGTCCGAAGCGCCCCTCAGTTCATTCATTTGGCGTCTCGTACGCGCAGCGGCGCCGTGGAGCTGACCTTGTGTGCAGATTCTTGTCTAGAGGCTAGTAAATACATTTGTATGTATATAATATCATATATAGGGCCTGAATATTAACACTGAAATGAATAGCAATAAGTAAATAAATATGGGACTTATAAAATAATAATAATAATAATAATAGTAAAAACTTTCTTTGACGGCATCCCACTTGTTTTATTCGAGGTTATGATTGTGAATGTGTATTATATTAAATATGATTATGTGATATTAGTGTATTTGTAATAACACTGGAAATAAATATAGTATAACTCAAGTCAGCACAACGAAAGGCAAATATTAACAAAGATGTATTATTACATACAGTCTTTATTCTTTACTGAAAAAAAAAAATTATTAAATTAAATTAATAAATTAATTAAAATAGGTATGGATGGCATGGATTACCGAAAATCCTCAAAACATTTTCTCATCTGTCGCTCGGAGTGCAAATAATTTTATTTGTCCAACAATTTCCCCCGCGTCGCCCCACAAACATTAAACAGTGCAGTGTGCGTGCACCCTTACCCGCTGCAGCTTTTATTGCTCCTCGATAATGAATTATTGATTTTAAGTATTAAAATTAAAGATACACTACCCCTTATGTCAGCTTGAGTAGTAGTGCCAGTATTTTTTTTAATAACGGTATTTTTAATATCTTATAATATATCAATACATAAAGAAATATATAAGAAATAATTGTCTGTATAAAAAATACATTTATACAAAAAAAAATACAATTTGATGTTATAATTTACATGTAGTATTGATTGATTTTTTTAAATATCCATTTTTGAAAAAGATAAAAATTACATTCCATTGTAATAAACTACAATTAACAGACCTCATTAGTCATAGAAGTTACATAAATATAAACAGAATTTTTAATTTTCACATTTGTCATTTTTTTTAATGACAAACTGTTATTAATAAATACATAAATAAACGCCTCACAGTTAGCGGCTACCACTAGTATTTACTCCTGTATCGGAATCCGAAAACACAATATACAAACTCAATAATACAAAAAAAAAAATAGTCTGTAATTAAACAAAAAATTTACCGACCATCAATCGTGTTGACGTTTTATTTTCAAAATTAAAGCAGTCATAAGTATAATTTTAATAATTAATTAATTTACAAAAACACAAGCGATATATTTTTTTTTAGTTTTGGATGCCGGTAGAGCTAGCAATTATCTATACAATGATACAAAATTTATGTAAAGTAATTGTGAGGTTTTTTTTATAAAAAGGGAGGCAAATATCTAACCTTAGCAAATTAATATATGTTATAAAAAAGCAACCGTTGAGATAATTCTGGCTGTTCTCTTCATTCCGAATCAGTGGTAGGACACATTAACTATAATTTTAATCATTAATAAGAGAACTTTATGTACTTTGTAAGTTACGTTTAAAAAATAAGTTTTTTTCATACAATTAGGTTGACAAATATAGATACGGCTCACCTGATGGTAAGTGATTAGCTTATAGACGCCTGCAACACATGAAGCATCGCAAGCGGGTTGCCGGCCCTACCTCTAATCCCTCCCAGAAGCCCTGGTCATCTTACTCACCATAGGGACACAACACTGCTTGAAAGCAGTATTATTTAGCTATAATCTGTAAAATAATTAATAATACTTTTTTTTTTTTTTTTTTATAAATTATGATCCATGGGCTCAAAATGCCCGTGCCTTTGTTTATCATGCATGCATTATAGTACTACAGGCGATTTTTCTACTTATTATACTACAGATCGACAGTCCTGTGACTGCCTAGTAAAACTAGGACGTGGTCCGACGCTGACGGTTTTTTTTTTTTTTTTTTCCTTACTAAATACTGTTTATGCAGAAGTATACACATAATTGCTTTCTAATTTCTAACATTATTATTTTTCTTATCTATGTCTATATTTACACTTATTTGCCTAGTTATCATATATGTACACTTATTTCCTAGTTACCATATATGTACACTTATGTTCTACTTACAATGTACACTTAACCTATGTTACGTTTATGTTTTTTTTTCTTATATATATATATATTATTTTTTATATAGTTATTATTTGTTTATCTATGTATAAGTTATCTATTTCTGTTATTTACTTAAATTTCACTACATAATTATTTATTTATCTATTTTTTATTTTATTTTATAGGTACATCCACAAAATACATATGGAACATTATATATAATTCACTATTACATTATTATCTAATATGTATCCCATCACGGGGTACACAACATTCCACAATATATTAATGCCGTGTAGCAAGTATAATTAAAATTACTTCGCATAAAAAATTAACAGTAAAGATACTACTTGTTAATAATAAAATTCATTTAAAAAGGTCATCAATCAAATTTATATAAAGTTTAAAGTTGAGATAATATTAATAATCAAACTTAGCTTAACCAAAATTTAAATAAATATATCAACATGCAAAATAACTGCTATTTGTAACTATTTGATAAACCAAAAGGATATAAGAATTTATATATTTATATATCTACTTTCTTATTTCTATATCATGAGCCACGGCTGATCGCAGCATCTTGAGCAGAGCCCTTAATAATACTTACAATAGTAGTTTTATTTACAAAAGTCATTGCAAATTCCTTGAAATTATTTACATCTACAAAAAAGAAGTAATAAATATCTTAACACAAATTAAAATACAACTACGATCTCGAAATTCAATAAAACATACAAATATATATGTTAATATATTTATATAATTGCAAATTAATGAATGAGAATGTGGCCACAATGGTGAGCATCACTAAAGAGCAATGAGCATCACTGAAGAGCAAAATATTTTCCAACAAGCGTTGCAACTTGTTTTGTAAATAAATATCCACTTGTACTTGTCTTTTATTACTTTTTAAAAAATCTTAAGAATGAGGAATGTAATTGTACTACAATTAATTGCAAATTTAATTGTAATCAATAAAAAACAATCAGGTTATTAATCTGTATTCGTTTAATGAAATTATATGAATTATTCATTTTGCCATAAGACTACACAGACTTAAAAAAAAACTCATAAAAATTTAATCCACAAGAAAAAAACAATAAAATAAAACACGAAGGTAACAAAATATCAAAAAGCAAAGTAAAACAATAAATATAATTACATCTAAATAAATAATGAAAGCTAAAAAGAAAGAAGTAAATTAAGGTGTCTTTATAAAATTTCTAACCTTTTATCAATGTAATCGAATCTCCTCACGTTAATGTGTGTTGTAAATAAATCTCCGACAATCCTTGTAAAGATGTCTATTTACAGCAACCAACTAGTACAATTCCTAGTTCTCACTATTCAACTGTTTTTGATAACATCCAATCAAGCAATGAATACCCGCTACTACAAGTGGGTCTTTATATAAGTTGATTCAAATTAGCAAAATATTATCAAAAAACCTAAAATAACTTAATAAGGAGTTGTAAAAATGCTAACTAATAGCTTTATTTCAATTCACATTGTTGTGAACACCTTGCGTTACATTACAAACACACACATACATTACACGGTACGGTACGTTTAAAATACCAAATAGTAAGAAATTAAAATGATCAATGCCAAACATGGTGAATATCCCATTAAGGTCATCTCTTATCTAACCATGTAACATTATGTAGCCCATACCTATACTTCAAATAGGCTAAGACCATTCTAATTGACATTATACAAATTAAATTTTGAATTTTAATTAAAAGAAAAGCTACACCGATTCCGAATGCAGATTATGAAGAGAAAAGTCATACATACTATTTGTAAGTTTGTCGTCAGGGTCATCTGTATCTTTTAACGCAGGATTCACGTCCTGCAGACCATTGAATGTATTGTAGTTAATATAATAATTTATTTATTACTTAAATTTTAAATTCCGTGAAGTGAAAATCGTGCTTATAATTTTTTACAAAACTTTGGAGGAACAATTTATGCATAAAACCAACCATTTCATGAATATTTAATTTCGAAGTGTCGACGGACAGAAGTTGGGCGCTTCTACAAGTATAATATCAAATTTCGTTAATTTTTTTGAAAATGATAAAAATAAATTGTAAGTGATAAATAAGGCAGTTAAATTTGAATAATTCAAACTTTGAAATCGTTACTATGGCGGAATACTTTTTTGTATTATTCTTTCAAATTGAATATTTTTAGTAAGTATACATTTAATCATTTTTGTGGAAAAGATTTTTACCGAATATCATATAATTGAAAAAAAAAAAACGAGTGTGCTTTAGACCACACGACTGAAGTAAAACTTCTGCACAATAGGCCTGCACTGTGTCTTAGATGTACGAAATGTAACTGGCTATGAGAGAAAGAGAGAAAGAAAATGTGTGCTCGCACCTCTCTCTCTTGCTCTGTTCGCCTCACCCGATAACAGTTTTCGTAACGCTCTTGTCACACGTTCACCAACTTACCCCCCCCCCCATGTCAAGCCGTGCGTAAAGAGATTTTACTTCAAAAACAACTGCATAAAATCTTTAAAATGTATGACATCCAAGTCCTTATTTAATAAAACACTTTTTTCGGAATTTATCGCGGTTTATTATTAAATCTTGATTCCCGACGTTTCGGATACTTTACAGCAACCATGGTCACGGGAGGACTGAGGTGTCAGACGTCCTAACGTTACAAAGTTATTCGAAACTACCCGACATACATCAATATTTATTTAGTCCTATCTACGCAGAATGTGCTAATTGAGTCTTCAATCTGTGGTAAATTATGCTTGGTTTTTGATTTAATTATATTAATAATGGGGTCCCAAGCAGGTGGTAATTGCCAGCCATCTTCTCTATTGAAATTTGGATGTTTTTTAATTTCAATAGCCTCACGGATCATCCTTGGTTGGAATCGGTGTTCTTTTGCGAGGATCTGTGGTTTATCGAATCTAATATAATAGCTAGCTGTGTCTAGACTGTGTTCACAGATTGCAGACTTACGAGTAGTATAGCGACGATGTTTCAAGTCGCATCGTCAACACACTAAATCTAACTAACTAAATATTGATAATGACTAAATAAATATTGATGTATGTCGGGTAGTTTCGAATAACTTTGTAACGTTAGGACGTCTGACACCTCAGTCCTCCCGTGACCATGGTTGCTGTAAAGTATCCGAAACGTCGGGAATCAAAATTTAATAATAAACCGCGATAAAATCCGAAAAAAGTGTTTTATTAAATGAGTAAAATTCGCGTAAACATTAGAAAACAATATTCAAGTCCTTATCCAACTAAAATTATAAATTCAAAAATTGGTTGAATACTTTCCTTTCTATAACGCAACACGCATCTATTTGCTATTAAATGTATACGTATATAATTCAAGATTCAGATTAACATACAAGCGACTTTTCATTCCTATATTGCCCCTTGCTCGGGTATCTTTTAAGTACATCTGTGAAATAATCTTAACAGCGCGATTTGACAGACGGCATACTGCCATCTATTAGTAAATGAAGACACTAAATACGTTAGTCTTTGTCTCGGACGCACAACGCCATCTATCAGTAGAAGGAGGAACTGAATACACTTTTCTTTATATCAAATCAATATTAATCTTTTTCTCAGCGTGCAAGATCGAGGGAAGCAACATGTACACCACAGCAGCTGTAGATAATTTCATCAAATAATTAATAACACAAAACTTTTCTCACCGTACTGTTGTCACGAGTCACGCAACACAGTCCACTCTACGTGGCCGTGCATTAATTAGGATGGACGGACGGAATTCATTACAGTAGCTTACCTGAAACAAAAATAAAGGGTCATGAGTTTATTGTGAAAATTTGCGATGTAAATGAAGTTCAAATTACGCTTCTTTGATGAAGGACTTCAATAGTCAAAGATAGAAATGTGTAATTAATTGTATGAGGCAATCGACAAAAAGCGAATTCATTACATCCACAATAATACAACGTAGGTAAACGAATAAAAATGTCATCATTATCATCGTTACAGCCTATACAGTCCACTGCTAGACATAGGCCTCCACAAGTTTAAGCCAAAAATAACGTGAACTCATGTGTTTTGCCCATAGTCACCAAGCTGGGCAGGCGGGTTGGTGACCGCAGGGCTGGCTTTGTCGCACCGAAGACACTGCCGCCCATTTTCGGCCTGTGTATTTGAAAGCCAGCAGGTGCAGCAGGCTTTTTAAGTTCCAAGGTGGTAGTGGAACTGTGTTATCTCTTAGTCGCCTCTTACGACACCCACGGGAGCAGAGGGGGTGGCTATATTCTTTAGTACCGTAGCCATACAGTAGAAATGTCAACTCAATACATATTATGAGTAACCCTTACTTTTATTATAAACGCGAAAGTAACTCTGTCTGTCTGTCTGTCTTTCTGTCGAGCTTTCACGCCAAAAATGCTGAACCGATTTAAATAAAATGTTGTACAAAGAAGTTTGTAAAAGTTTTACCCTCAAGGGTGTAAAATAACAATAGGGAATAGAGGATGAAAGTTTGTATGGAAATATGTAAGGTTTATGGCACTGTTTTATAAATTTGCAACAAGAGACAAAATATTAGAGCTATTCTGATGTCCAATAGAAACCAAAAAACCAAAAGATATATAAAAAAAAATGCTGTTCAAAGTCACTATCCCACGCGGACGAAGTCGCGGGCACAGCTAGTAAATCATAATGTACTCGTCAGATATCGATTAAATTTTCAATTAAAAAATAATCAACATAAAATAAATCCACTCAATGTAAATTTATTAACACATAAAAATACAGTCAAATTCAAAACATCCTCCTTATCTGGAAATCAGTTAATAAAACAAACACACAGATAGGCGTGGACATAAAGGCGTTGTTTTTCTCGTGCTAGTGATTACTTTCATTTGTATCAACACTTAGTGTGTTTTTAGAGCTTATTTTTTTGTGGATATAACTTGTTTTTAACGAAAAAAAGTATGTTTCAAATCCGTCAGCTTAAATGCTTATCTAAACTAAGATTTTTTGATGCAAGCGCTTCAAATAACAAAAAAAAAACACTTCCGCCCTATCTATTAAAGGTTTTTGTCAAATATAATCGTCACCTATGAGTTTAGCAATTTACGAGTATGTATAAAAAGTTATAGTTTCTATAACTTTAATAACAATTCTTGTTCCAGTTATCAGCTTATAATAACAAAATCTAGTGGTTTAGAAAAGTAGGTTCAAAAATAATTGTGTTTGCTCGCAAACGAACAAAAAACTGCCTTCAATTACATCGACAAGTAATACAACGTAGGTAGACGAAATAATAGTCAAGCAAATACGCGTTATCAAGGATTAGTCAAAAAGTATTAATCTATATCTCAATCTACAAAAAAACACCATTTATGCCTATTTATGCTCGATATCAATAAATGGTAACAGGTGGGCACTATTCACAAAATACTTAATTGTGTATACTTTAATAATAAATGATAAAATTAAAATAAAAATATTAAAAAAAAAGAAATTGTCGAAATAGTTTACCTAGTACGGAAACCTACGTGCACGAGTCCGACTCGCACTTGGCCGATTTTTAATATACGCTATGTGCAGAATAATATAAATATTACTTATTAGTTCTCATACAATATAATGCTTTTATTTAAATGGATTTTGAGACAGTGTTTTAGTCATAATATTTTAATTTTTGAGACATTTGGTTCCAAAAAAATTTAAAAATAAGATAGATAGGAAACATATAAAAAAGTTTTAGTCTTAGCCTTATCTAGCCTAGCTGTTTTTAGTTTTATTTTGTTTGTACAATATATTTTTTCGCACATAAAATTGAATTTATATTTTACGAATAAAGAGACGCTTTAATTTACGAGTGCTTTCTTTCTTTGTCGTCACGTGCGTCCCTACGTTTCCTATTTAAACTTTTCGAAGAATTCATATCTCAGGCTGACAGATTTCCCGGTGATGAAAATATGGCGTCAATAAAAAAGCGGGAAAGGTTGTTATCTTAATAGAATATCGAACGCCCTCGCACTTTGCATAAAGAAAATGAGCAACGAAATTGGCTTCCTCAACAATTTGCTTTGTCATTTTGAAGGGTTGAAGGCTGTTTACAAATGTCGGACAGCTGCTCCGGGCACCTGATCGCCCGTGTAAATAGTTGTGAGCGCTGAATTTGCATTTTGAAATTATTTAACGTATATTTAAACGATGACGCTCAAGGGTTGATCGGTCTAAATTACATTTTTTTGATTTTGTATAATATTTTGGACCTGCAAAGTACAAAAATAGTTACACTGACTTTTATATGTGTTTTTTTATAAGCACAGCTTTGGACTACTAAAATAGTAATTCATGGAAGACTAGCCGTGTAATCAATGTGTTTCTTTAACGAGTTGACTGTGACGCTGATACAGTCGGAAAGTTTTAACGGCGCCGTTCCTTGTTTCGTGAAATAACTTCAAAAATTGAAATATTTTTATGACTTTAAAATGAGTCGTAATATACATTTTTACGTTAAAACTGTAAATAAGGGTATAAAAATAAGCGAAGTGCGACTTCTTTATTAAATTGTGTATTGAAATGTTTGAAAATTTCGAATGGAAATAATATTATTTTAACTGAGGTAGGGCATAGCAGGAATTTCCTGCTATGGAGCAGCCCGACTGTGGTAGTACCTCGGCCTTACAGAAGAGCACAGCTAAATAATACTGTTTTCAAGCAGTGTTGTGTTCCTGTTAGTGAGTAAAGTGACCAGAGCTCCTGAGTGGGGGGGGGGGGATTGGGGATTGTCTCGACAGCGCGCTTGCGATAGTTCTGGTGTTGCAGGCGTCTAAAGGCTGCGGTAATCTCTTACCATCAGGTGAGTCGTATGCTTGTTTGCCGACCTAGTAATATAAAAAAATAATAATAACATGCAGTTCATAACTATATTTCCAATACTTATAATGTTATTGACGTTTGTTGTTAACTGCTCCTCTCTTGTGTTTCTACGGAGTTATAGTTAAACGGGCTCTTAATCTGTTTACCCCTTAAATGAATTCCATAACAAACGACAATGACATGTGACACAATAATAATTTTTCAAATATTCAATCAAATAAATATAACTCATTTGATTACTTACATTACAATGATACAGGTACACCTTACATCAGAAATTTTTTATAACACCAAATATCAAACAGTCAAGTTTGTCAATTACATGGTACAGGCGTCTGTAACTTTATACGTCTGCAGGTATTTATTAGAAAACTTGACAAATCACGACGGTCATAACTCACACCTGCTTTGAACTTCTGACTAATTGCTCATGGCTGAGATATAGTTGAGAGCAGGTCAAGGAGGGTGCTGTGCATTTATTGTGTGTTATTGTATTGAGTGTCCTTCCCTCTACATTATGAACACTTTTTTATAATGAAAGAACTTTTTCGGATTTTAATAATAATAATAATTATTATTATTTTATTTCAGACAAAGTCCATACAATTAAACAGCAGTATACAAACATAATTAATAAAGAAACAGAGAAAACACCAAAATAAAACATAGGAAAATAATAAAACATAGGATAATAATATCAAAATACACAACATTTGATTATATTATTTTATCGCGGTTCATTAAGTTTTTTAGATGCCGTTTTGGATACTTTACAGTAGCCATGGTCACGGGAGGGTATCTAAAAAACTTAATAAACCGCAATAAGATCTAAAAAGGTTGTTTCGTTATAATGAGTAAAATTCGCGTAAGCATTAGAAAACTTTTTAATGACCAAATATTTTAATTTTTAGGTTAAATGTATTCGGTTTTAGAACCCAATTAAATATTCTAGTGATTGTAAAAAGATAATATCATAATTTTTACTATGAATACTATCCCGGCGTTTTTACCATAGGGGCTAAGTTGTAAAAAGTTTATAATTACCGTCTTCTTCTAAAATAATTAAAGCTAAACGCGATTAAGTAAATGATTACTTTAATGTACTTGCAAAATCTCTGGACTCTTGGGGATCCTACGGAAGCTTATTTAAAGGAAACTGCGTTTAATCGTTTATAACTTTAATCAGCGACTGACTTACACAAGAAGATTTGTCTTACCCTCAAAATGACTAACTAATAAAATATAATAAACTACCTACATCACAGTACTGAGACTTTTTTCTTTTAAGAATTGTTTAATCAAAATGTGTTTATTAAATGCTCTGAGGCTACTTTAAAAAAATCACGTAATTAAATACTGGAGAATTTAAGCTATTATTTTTAACCGACTTCAAAAAAGGAGGAGGTTACTCAATTCAACCGTAAATATATATAACACAATTATAAATTTTTAAAACCAGTTAACTTAAAACTTCCCGTCGATAACATATGTATAAATAATCTTTATATATATATTTCTTGTGTGCGTATGTATGTCACTGAACTCCTCCTAGACGGCTGGATGGATTTTGATGAAATTTTTTGTGTGAGTTCAAGGAGATTCGAGGATGGTTTAGATTCACAATTTGGTCCACTGGAAAATGTTTATTTAACTAATTTTTCATTTATAAGTAGTTGTTAATTTTGGAATGTTTTACATTGGACCCGGTAGACTGCGCTACCGTCGCAGCATCAAATATTAAATATTATTCTATTTTAATTTCAGTTTGTCCCGACAGTTGGTGCTGCGATCAAATTGAGAAAAATATTTGAAATTTTGTGTTATGGCAAAACAACGTTTGCGGGGTCAGCTTTATATACATAAATAGATTAGGTACAGGAACAGGCTGTAAGTAGGTGAACCTTAGCACATGACCTACAATATAATACGCTTATCAATGTCTCGAAATGAAAATTATATGGTAGTCAACTTTCATTCTTATAAGTCATATGAAACCATTGCAATATATGTGTAAGATGAACGGTATTAAATTTTCATTTCTAATACTATGTAGTACTATTGAAATTGTAGACTAATTAATACTACGAAATTCTTCGGCAAAAGGAGACATAAAATTAATATCTATGTAAATAGTTATTTATAAAAGTTCTCGTATCTCAAACAACAATTTAAATGAAAACAGCAAACTCATTCCAGATTTATCTCTTTGAGAAACCCGCGATAGAGTTAAAAAAAGGCGCGTTTTGTTTACCACACATGTTAAAACAGCGCACAGTTACACAAACGGTCTGTTCCTCTCCTGCCATACATCACAGAATAAATTAATTACGAGTCGCTACTCTTTTTGTGGCCGGCAGAGGGCGCGGAGTTATGTGTCGAATATCCGGTGCGGGGCGCGTGGGGCGCGCGTTCACACGCGGTCACTTACTCGCTTGCTGGTTTACATGTTTGTAATGTTTTGATTTACTTAACTTTTAATGAGCTATTTATTAGAGTTGATATTTATTTTATTTTATTTTTATTATCTCTCATCTCATCTCATTGGCCCTAGTCCGTCTATTGCAGACGATTTAGACAGACACCGTGTCGCCTAGGTCACTCTTCAGGAAACGCAGAGTTTAATGAAAATAAAAATAACTCGATATGAAAGATTAAAAAAAAATGTTAAATGTACATTATATATAAATATTGAATATTATTTTGTGATCCAAATGTAAAAAGTAGCAGCATAAAAAGTTTTTCATGAAATGTTCGTGACGTTTTTAAGTGTCTTGTTGTCGTTTTTAAAAGTAATATTCATACTTATTAATAATAGGAATGTATGGTATCAAAGTAATAAGAGAATATAATTATCATCATCTTTGGTATCGTCAACTGACGGTCATTTGCACTGCTTGAAATTCCCTTCATGGACTTTTAATATTCGTGGTTTTACGCTGCCCGAAACCAGCGACAGCTGTTTCTGCTGACCCACTGTCTTGAAATTTCAACTATCATCTTTTTTTCTTACTATATGCCTTGTGTATAGCCACTTGAAAAGCTTTTCTATTGATATTACGGGACCTATTTTATATAAGTCATCAAACCAGTTTATGACGTAACTTTAATACCAAAAGCATCGCAAGCGCGTTGCCGACCTACTCACAACCCTCCCTAGTAGCTCTGGCAACCATACTCTCCACAGGGATACAAGACTACTTGAGACCAGTATTTTGATATTATTGAGGTACTTCCACAGACGGGCTGCTCTAGATTTTGAGCAGGATATATGTTGCTGTGCCCTACCTAGATAAAATTTTGAAGTAAATCTGTTAACACGAGATTATAATATAGCTATACCTAACATTTCAAATATTTGTTCAAGACCTTTATATGACTAACATTGCATACACGCCATCTACGACTAAGGGTAATGTGAGCTGTAAGATTTTATAAAGTAAACAAATGACGAAATTATAACTGAATTTTAACGTGACAACGTCTAATAAATCGAACGCCGGCTGCATGTACGAAAAAGGATGACTCATTGCTACGCTCATTGTATCGGTGTCTCTCTTCCACTCGATTGGCCTTTGCATCCAAGTTTTGTTATGACGTTGTCACGTTAAACTATCGTCCGTAAACCAAATTTACAGATAACCAATTTTTATATATCTCATTTGCTTAAATGATACCCATCTAAACACATGTCTGTACATATTTCCATCTTGCTGAGATTCAATCATAACGTTGAGCGAGTTGCTGGAACGCTAATAGAAATTCAAGTGACTTACTGTGAGGCAAGTAGTGTAAACGCGGCTCGTGTCCGCTCGCGACGTATTTACCGCGTGCATGCATGCATGTTTGCGTCGAACTATATTTGGTTCAGTATTAATAGTTCGCGTGCGCGCGCGCAGAGGTTCAGCTATTTGACCGTACATGAACTGAAATATTCTAAATAAACTCAAAATGGTTTAACGACAATATTTAGTAATTTAGGTTACAAAATCATATATTAATTGCATTAAAAATATTTATTTATTTGTTGAGAGACACTGGAGAAAATCCTATTGGGGCTGTTGAGTGTAAAGGGTTTATTTATATCATTTATATATTTATATAGTTATAAATACAGAAAAATTCTCGTAGGATTTATTTGACAAGGGCGTACTTAAAATAAAACTAAATACAAAACACAGACAAATCAGTTACATATAAATAATAAAAAATCAGTCAAAGGGCCAAATAATTTAAAAATGAAATTGGCTTTGTATTACTCACGATATCATTCGATGTAAGCTTCGTTTTGCCAGATTGATTCATATTTACGTTTAATTTGTATGCAATAAGTCACAAAATATTGTTTCAATCCCATCTACCAACCTACTTCAATTATTCGGCTACTGCAAGAACTTTTTCAAAGCGTTCAGCTAACTTCTCAGATAAACTTGTTGTAGCTATCAATCTATTCCTCTTTCTCTATATATAATGATAATAATACATAAAACGTATTATTCTCTTTATATATTTATTAATGTGGTAACACTGTAGTATACTCAATTTCAGGTATTTTTTCTACATTCAGCTTCGATAAAAGCGACGTTTAATTTAATTAAAATGACATTATCGCCTCAATCAAACATTTGTAATTTATCAACAACAAGTTACACCGCGCGCTTTTAACCGACTAACTTCCGATTTCGTGAGAATATGGGGCTCAAATAGCCTACGAGTTACGTTGTTCTGAATACATTAATATCGGTTAGTTTTAAACGTTTTCGACCAAAGTGGGGGATTTTATTTTAAGTGTTTTTTTAAATAGCTGTTGCTTTTCGTGTGATTTGATTTAAATTTTATTTCATTTCATCATCATCATCATCATCTTAATTAGATTTATTTATACTTAATAACGTGTGTTGTATTTTCGAAATAAGTTGAAGTCGATTTTATTTTGTTAGGAAAAAATATAGTTATAACATGAAAAAAAAAAATTGTAAATAGGTACCCATCCACATGTATCTTCAATCAAAATGATTCTAAAAACCTAAAAAACTGTCACACTTCAGCTTCTTTTGATGTATGGCTTTCAATGCCTAAAGATGATGTCACCAATGTAACGGTGAATGATTTTGAATGGAATGATTGACACGAAGATGATAGACATATGCCATCGAGGAACTTTCAAACGATCTTGTAGACAATGTCAAAGTATGACGTAACTTGAGAAGGCACGAGTAATTGAATATTTAAGTTCATTCATTCGAACGTGTCGACAAATGACTCAGTCAATCATCGTTGTGCTGTGTGGCTACGGCACCAAAGAAAGAATATAGCCACCCCCTCTCTTCCCGTGGGTGTCGTAAGAGGCGACTAAGGGATAACAAGGTTCCACTACCACCTTGGAACTTAAGAAGCCGACCGATGGCGGGATAACCATCTAACCGCTGGCTTTGAAAGACACAGGCCGAAGACGGGCAGCAGCGTCTTCGGTGCGACAAAGCCAGTACTGCGGTCACCAACCCGCCTGCCCAGCGTGGTGACTATGGGCAAAACACATGAGTTCACGTTATTGTTGGCGTAAACTTGTGGAGGCCTATGTCCAGCAGTGGACTGTATAGGCTGTAAAGAAGAATCATCGTTCACCTCTCGAGAGTCACAAGCCCGCTGATGTCACGTGTGATCAGAATTGGTGTCACAAAATAAACCTGTCTTAACAATGTTTACAGAATTACTTTCTTATATAATAAGCACAATGTAAAAAATGAGTTATGTTAGATTTTTGAAGGAGAACTTCTTTACGCACACTTGATTTGGGGAGTAAGCTGGTGAATGCGTGAGGAGAGCGTTACGAAAGGTGTGATCGGGCGAGGCGAACGGAAGTTAAGAGGGACATATAAGTTAGTGAAGATAAAAAGAGAGAGTTACATTTTGTAAGTTTTACTTTTTATGTGGTCTAAAGCGCACTAATTTTTTCATATGTATTATACTACTTTTCATGTACGACAGTTTTAAAATTATTATTTTTAAACGGTTTTATTTAGCTCACCCCGTTTGTTTTATTTTTTATTTATTATTTATTCTTGGGTCAAATTTAGTAATTCAAATTTCACCCTCTTCCTGTCAACCGATTAATCTGAAATTTTGTATACACTTTGGATTTTGGTGACAATACAATTATGTTTATTCATTATCATTATAAATTCAAGATGGCCGCCGCTACAAAATGGCGGATAATTTATGTTTTATTAATCCCATCAATATGGGTATCAAATGAAAGGGCTCAACAAGCAGAATACAATATACTATAAAAAATTGAAATCCAAGATGGCGGCCGCTACAAAATGGCGGATAACATAGGTTTTATCAATCCCATCAATATGGGTATCAAATGAAAGGGCTCAACAAGCAGAATACAATATACTATAAAAAATTGAAATACAAGATGGCGGCCGCTACAAAATGGCGGATAACGTAGGTTTTATCGATCCCATCAATATGGGTATCAAATGAAAGTGCTCAACCAGTATAATCAATGTACTATATAAAATTAAAATCCAAGATGGCGGCCTCTACAAAATGGCGGATAACTTAGGTTTTATCAATCCCATCAACATGGGTATCAAATGAAAGGTCTCAACAAGTAGAATACAATTTACTATGCAAAATTGAAATCTAAGCTGGCCGCCGCTACCAAATGTCTGATAACAATTTTTTATCAATCCCACCAATATGGGTATCAAATAAAAGGGCTTGACAAGAAGAATACAGTGCACTATACAACCTCAATATTTAAGATGGGCCTTGCAATAATGAAGCACTAAATGAATTAAACAGAATGCGAAATAAAAACTAAAAACTAGAAAATAAAAATAGGTAAAAAAACTTTTTAAGTTAAACGGTTTTATGTTAAACATACATTGCAATGTTTAAGATAAATGTACTAAAAACCAAAAAATAATAAAATAGATACAGTCGTGGGAATTATAAACATATGCATAGACTAGACTAAAATAAAACCGTGGGGCACGTCAATTGTCTACAAATTATCGACTTAATGTGCGATAGAAGAATCGTTTAATTCGTCGTTAAAATAGGCAGTTGGCCCGCAGACGGTGAGGAAATTACTTACTATTTTCTTGCTCATGGAAATTCCAATAGTTATACACTCCATGTAAATAAAAGAGATGTTTCAACTAGTTTATCGTTGGACATTCACACTGCTGGCTGGCGAGGAATCGTTTCACTGCTCGTAGTTTGTCTTTAATCGACAAAACATATGATAAAAGTACTACTCGTTCACTACTATGAAACCCTAAAACTCGCTTATAATCGAGCTTGCTAGCTTGTTTCCACATTCTAGCCCTACTTATCACACGTCCATCGTTGTCGGTTGAACAACTGCCTAATTATAGTGTAACATTACAAAACAAACATTTTAATCAACGATTGTAGACAATTGACGTGCCCCACGGTTTTATTTTAGTCTAGTCTATGCATATGTTTATAATTCCCACGACTGTATCTATTTTATTATTTTTTGGTTTTTAGTACATTTATCTTAAACATTGCAATGTATGTTTAACATAAAACCGTTTAACTTAAAAAGTTTTTTTACCTATTTTTATTTGTCCAGTAAATTGACTATTTTGTTAAAAATAGAATAGTGTCATGGAGTAGCAAGTTTTAATCATACCATAACAATCTTATATCTAGATTTGTACATAATACAAATGGATATAAACCTTACTAATATTATAAATGTGAATGTAAGTTTGTTTGTTACACTTTCACGCGAAAACTACCCGATCATCATGAAACTTTGCCACATAGTCTTGGAGGTATTAGAAGTAACATAGGATACTTTTATTAAAAAAATTAATGCGATCGAAACCGCGGGTATAAGCTAGTTTAAATATAAAGCGAAAACAAATACCTGTTACTGTTTCGTATTCTTCGCTGAGCTGAACATTATATTCACGAGCGCTAACAAATTTCTCACAAAACACATTTTATAAAGAAGTCTTATTATCCATCAAATATCGTATTTAATTTAAACTTTAAATCAAAAATCCTATAAAAATAAAATATATCATTACTTTATATACGTTTTTAAAATCACTTAATTTTTAATTTTAACAATTGAAGTTCAATTAATTTACGAGTACAAGAAATGGCAATTACTGTGTGACGTTTAAGTAACGCTAAGTTTTTGCAACGCTTTCGTACACTGTTTAGTTACTCGTTTTTCACATCTACAACATACTTAGAAATACCACAATATTATTTCGTACAAACAGTAGAAAGTACTTGACATATTCATGACATATTCTAAAATATAACTCACGACTAAATAAGTGAACAATCTAACAAGCGTTTTCCCGTAATTTAAACAAATATAAACTACATTTTTCAAATTACATATTTTTTATCCTTTCAAAAATTCTATATTTCAAGTAACAATCACTTTTCCACTTTCAATTTATTTTACCAACGATTAAACAAAGAATATATCAAAAAATCAAATTGTAAACAAACTAGTTAACGGAACTAAATCGCGAGCTGACAGAGGGCGGCGTAGGGCGGATGAGGGCGGGCGGCCGCTCTGTGACCGGAGCGATACTGCCGGAATCTGAGGCTAACAGCCTACGGCGCAGATGCGCTAACTTGTATGAATGGGCTCCTTACTACTGTATACATAGAAATACATTCGTAGGTAAACACAGCCCATCCGCCGTTCTCGCCGCACACGCGTACCCTTTTGAGATTTTTATTGTAAAATTGAAATATTTAAAAATGTTATTAAATGACTAAGCAACTAGTATACTAAACTAATAATAATGCTTATGTATCCTTTATAAAAAAGCTATCAAAGGATATCATTAAACTAACACAGTCACAAACACACAATTAACAAAATATTGTGAGCAGGTGACATGTGGTGGTTTCGACACACGCGATAGGCTCTCTTGTGTTTGTCCTGATCATTTCATGGTCATACTGTTACATTTTGTCTTGTATATTACTTTAAATTTTTAAAAGAGTACAGAGAGTTTTTTCCTCCGGCTTTTTTTTCCTCTCGGCCTCAAAGGAATTGTAAGAAAAAGAGCATGACATTTTGGCATACATGATCGAATTTTGGCACAAGTTCTTATTCTGAGGGCTGGACGTTTTCACAAAAAAAAAAAAAAACAATTTTTTAATAAAAAATAAACTGCTGTACAGGAATTTATTGTATGTGAGTTTGTTTGTGTATGTGTCTTCACTTCACAGTGAGTGTGGCTAAACATTATCGTTCCGTTACCCGTCTGTTACGGGAATATCTTTAAAATTATAATGGGTATTAGAAATTTTAACAATTAAATATTACAATCTTAATAACGAAGAAATACATTTCCTTGTTCAATATTATTCTATAAATTCCTTACCAATTATTGAATAATAATTTTATTATTCAATAGAAGACAGTGCCTGGGTTTTTATGAGCTACTTGAGCCCAAGACCAATAGTATTGATACATAAGGCATTTACTAAATGAGACCAAAGCCCTTATACATTCCTTTATAAATAATTTCCTTTTAAACCTAGACATAGTTTGCCTACTTATAATACTGAGATAAAAATAGGATTGCCTTTAAAGTGAGAAAATAATTTGCCTTTTTGAAATATAGTAAACATACCTACAATGAGATTCAGAAATAAATAGGCGAACATTTCTATAAACTTTGTTTATCTACTTTTAATATGAAACAATAAATCAGATGGAATCGAGAAGTTCTTAATTTTTACACGCTTTTTACTAGCTTCACCTGTATATATGTAGACTCCTTTGGACTTCATTTTGACCCACTTCAAACGCTCAGATTTCATTTAAACTTCGTAGACTTATCGAGGACCGATGACAATACACTACTTTGATAAGATTATTTATACCTTTAGATTATATTACCTTTTTAGTTTGGTTTATTTACAAAAGCGTGTTTTTGATTTTTTGTTTTTTTAAACTTTTTTTTATTGTAACGAAATTTTAAAAACTATAATTGTATTCAATCTATACTAATATAATAAAGATGAAAAGTTAGTTTATTTGTCTAAGCGCTTCAATCTCAGGAACCACGGGTACGAATTGAAATATTATTTTTGTGTTGGATAGCCCATTTACTGAGGAAGGCTAGGCTATTTTTCCCTTAAAATAACGCCAAAAAAGACACGTAGTCTTTAATAAATTGAATTTGGATAACGTGAAGTTAGCACTAATTTTGAAAAATATTTTCCAAAGCAAATACGCGAATTCAAACTTTCAGCACGGAAGATCAGAGACACGCATTAACTATAAGGTTTACGCATGCCACGAGATTATCGAAAGGCCTAATAAATATTCGCTTAAAGTTGTCCGCGGTAATCAAACGGGTTTGCAATCAGTGTAACGTGAATGCTTAGACACGAAGTGGACACAGCCTCGATGAGTACACAGCTACGCCATTTCACACGGAACGCACACGCACATACTTATAAATACGTATAACTGAGTCACACTCACACATGCGAATATTTTGATTATTGTCCAGTAGTTTTTAGTAGTGCTTATTATGACCAATCTTAAAAATCGGATGGAAAATAATGCTATTTTTAATTAATCAAAATACTTTTTTTTCACATGAAATGATAAAAATAATAATTATAGGAATTCTTTAAACAGCTTGGAATTATTAAAATGTGTTTTATTTTATTTTTTAACAACATTGTAATGTAGTTAAGAGATTACATTAATGACATGAATTACTAAATCATTGAAGAGTGTTAAAAAATCAATTTAGTTCTACATTGCTGCGGCGCTGATTCGATTTTAACAAGGTAGATGCAATCAAGCGCTGTAAATGCTTTATTGCGCTCGTTTAAGTGCAGGGCGTAAGGTAATGATAGGTTAAAATAAATATTTAAAAAACCTCACAAAGAACAAGTCTGACCGTAAACCCTTCTAGCAGTCGGCTAATAATAGCGTCTCAGATTATTGTTTGATTTCATTTAGATGTTTTATTTTGAAGTGAATTAATGAAATGAAACCATTTATTTCGCCATCACTACATAGTATAAAACAAAGTCGCTTTCTCTGTCCCTGCACATGTATGTACGCTTAAATCTTTAAAACTACGCAACGGATTTTGATGCGGTTCTTTTTAATAGATAGATTGATTCAAGAGGAAGGTTTATATGTATAATAACATCCATTAAATAGTGTAGAATTACTGTTATTTTTGAGTTTTCTAATGTTATGTCGTAAATAATTATTTATTTTTTCGCTTAAATTGCAAACGCAGGCTGAACCCTACGAGATTTATCAAAATAATGTACTAAGTATTGTACACATTGAAAAGGTCTACAGAAAACTCCGCGATGGTATATACCTATCTCTTATGGATATCCCACAATAACATTTTTTTGTCATTTACTTTTTACGAAAAATAATGGCTAATTTTCGAAGCGATTTTAACCAATACAGCATATATCCTTATCCAATTAAATACCTTAAATACATTTTTTATTTAATATAGATCTATATGGCCCTTTACAGCAAATGATTTAAATGAATATTTTCGAAGATATTACAAATTTAAAAATTGCGAGACATAGCGTTTGCGGCGGTTCCGGCCGGCTTTTACTCTAAAGTTAACGCGTGCGGGCCACGGGCAGTAATGAATAAATCAAAACTACTGGATCGATTTTAATCATTTTTTCAGTGAATGACATAGGCTATAATTATATTTTATACCCGTGCGAAGCCGGAGCGGGTCGCTAGTAAGGTATAAACAAATAACGGAAGTAAAAGAAAATTTCTATATTTATTTTTACTAGTAAACAACCAACAATGAGTCAAGATAGCAAATACATTAAAAAATTTAAAAAAAAAGGCAGTTATAGAGACTACTGATAGAAGTGAAAATTGAGAATATTTAGTACGCATTGTAACATTAGCAACATACAAACTTCGGTACTTATGATATCCAGCAACCTTACAACACACATATATATACAAATATAATATAAACATATACAATATAAACATATACAATATATATACACACATACATTTTACATATACAAACGCCTTATCACTCTACATATATCAGGATACATAGATCAGAACAGAAACCATAAGGCCTGAATGCTATGGATATGTATCATTTGGAACTTTTATAGGAAATTTTAATTTCTTTGATGGCAGTGTTAGTAAGGCTGATTGTGAGCTATGACGGCAGTTGTACCTCTAATCGTTTAAGAAGCCACGGTTGCATACTGAGCATAAAAGCACATTCCCTTATACGGACGTTATTGCATACGACCTCACATGGTCATATAAACCTTTCAAACTTGTACAGCTGTGAAAATATCTGTAACGTGAATTACTAAATTGCGAACCTTTGGTTTGTTACATCAATGATGAAAATTCTACTACTGGTAACGGGTTTCGTTTTTGAAGTAAAACTTCTTTGCGCACGCCTGACTTAGGAGTAAGCTAGTGAATGCGTAACGAGAGCGTTACGAAAAGTGTGATCGGGCGAGGCGAACGGAAGTTGAGAGGGAGATATAAGTTAGTGAAGATAGAAAGAGAGAGAGTTACATTTCGTAAGTTTTACTTCAGTCGTGTGGTCTCAAGCACACGGGTTTTTATTTTATATGACTATGGTAGCAAACTATACACGGCAGAAGTGAAACTTCTGAAATGTCGATACCTCGAGAGACGTACGTATTTTTCATCGAAAATATAAAATACTATGTAATATGATGTCTCATTCTCTACCATACATTTATGTGTTTCTTTCTCTGTCGTGACACATTTTTGTTTCATCGAGTTTCAAATTACAACTAAGAAAAGAAGTTCCACTTCAAAAACATTCTGTATTCAAATAAGCCTCAAACGCACTGAATCGCCAATCACTATCCTAAATAACAAATAATAAAATGTAAGCTCTCCTTCAGGCTTTCCTTCATTGTTGAGGAGCGTCACAGCGACAGACTTGTCTCGACGTCATGACGTGACGGATTTATCGTCCGCGCGAGTGAGATAAATACTGCCTGTGTCGATGTTAACTGTGAATAGCGTTGAAATAACAGTGTTGCTGCTATCTTTGTTCGTTTTGACTTATATCTATACAAATAAGTAAAATTGGAGTGGCTCTTTCTAATATTAAAATAACATTATTAATAATATAAATTTTAAAGAGATCTGATAACTACTTTTTGAGTAATCTTTGATAACGCGTAGTTACTTGACTATTTTTTCGTCGATCTACGTTGTATTGCTCGTCGATGTAGGGTAAAACCGGGATAGATGCCTCACTTTTTGAAATAGCCACCTAATTTTAAAAATATGATTTTTATACGAATAATTTTTATCAATGTAGCTAGCTCAATCCTTCATGTTGAATTATGACTATTTTTTTTCAACCTAGCCAATGCAGATTAAGCAGAAATTAGCTTTTCGTGAACCCTTTTTTTTTAGGATAGATGCCTACCTATATGGATAGTTGCCTCACCATGAAAATAGTGAGTAGGATAGATGCCCTTTAAACCGTGTTAACGAAAAACCAAAAACCAAATGTTAGGTTAGGCTGCTCCTAAAACATCGATTGTCTCCAAGAAACATGGGCCATAGCAATGAAAAAAAATTTGTGTTTTTTTATATATTTTAATTGTTATAATTAGAATATAATTTTTATATCACACAGATTATACTATATATATATATATATATATATATATATATATATATATATATATATATATATATATATATATATATATATATATATATATATATATATATATATATATATAATATATATATATATATATATATATATATATATATATATATATATATATTTTTTTTTTTTTATTTTATTTTTTTAATTAAATTTTACAAGCATTTATTCAACAAAAGTATAAATTCTTAATTGTTGGTCTAAAATATTCATATCATGTGTCAACATGCACATTGCACAATCATACTTTCTCATCGAAAGCTGACTGTAGGTTTTCTATAGTCCAAGAACATACTCCAGCTCGCATTTCTTCCTTTCTTTTATATTTTCGTGGCATAGTTCTGCTAAAATCAGTAAAACATCCAAACATAAATATACCTAAATACATAAAAAATATAACAGACACAAAAAAATCATACATATAAACTTACTCTGTATATGGTGAATGAAGGGATAGATAGGTACGATCGCTACCAGATGTATATGAAAACAGCCGGGACAGACAGCTTAACGTAATCTACGAGGCACAGTGGGGAGACCCTAAAGAATAGACTTACAAACTGGAAAGAAATATTTGTACAAATGCAAGCACCCCTTCCGAGCGGGAATCGAACTAGCAAACTCTCGATGTTTAGGAGCATACATGGCTGCATGAGCCACTGAGAGGTTGTAATAGAATATACAAAGCCCCAAAAAAAAAAAAACGAATTTAGGAACATAAAATAAAAAATACTCGTACAAATATATAATGAATTTTTTATTTATGAAAAGTTAATTTCAGAGTCCTTTCTGTACCTTTCATCACTCTGCGTCAAGTCTAAGGGCACCTATACCTCAAAAAATCAGGGCAACTATCCTTTGTGATTGGGATAGATGCCCACGTATTTTTTAAATAAATTATAAACAAAATAGCATCTATTTACAACTATATGCAGACTCAATGACCCAATATATAGACGTGATAAAAAATATAACGGAATTTATTACTATTTATAAAATTATACAACCTTAAATACTAACCTTTAAAACTTTGACGTGTTTTTAAATTTCACCACGGAGAAAATTACACACACGATCCAAACGCGTCCTTGCCACACGAATATCTGTGGATATCCGAGGTACGGGGTGTCTTCGACTCCTACTTATGCGATTAATTTTAATTTGTGACTTCGGGATGTTAGGTTTTTAGAACATGAGGCATCTATCCCACTGCGGCATCTCTCCCCGTTTTACCATAATTGAAGTCGGTTTTTTTCGTTTGCAAGCAAACACAATTATTACTAAATGCATATGGATGTACACGCGTTACATATACCAAAGTAACATTTTTTTACAATTTTTGTCTGTCTGTCTGTTTGTTCCGGCTAATGTCTGAAACGGCAGGACCGATTTTGACGGGACTTTCACTGGCAGATTGCTGACGTAGTAAGGAGTAACTAGGGCTACTTTAATTTTACAAATTTAGTTATAAATAAATTTAATTAATTATATCCGGGCCATACAGGTATTTGCCGTGGCCTGGGTGTTTGTGCAGTCTGCTGTCGATCCCGGTTATTTTAATTTTTTTTTTATCTCGTTTAAGTTTTAAATTAATAACGATCCTAATATATACTCTTTGATGATACCTAGATCCTAATATATATTCCAGTAGGAAGTGAGTTACAATTCCAGACGAGAAGAGCTAGGAAGGATTATGATTGATGTACGACGAGACTTCGAATTCTCAGCAACAACTTAACAAATTGAATATTTACATACAAACTATACCTACCTATCTATTCAAATACGTTTTGGAAATAGCTCAGTAAACATACAAATTCCTGCATGTGAAGTTTTAGTGAATTATTACAGTGTAACATGTAAGCATGCACATGCTATCTGCCGCGCAGATCGGCCATTAGACTGTCATTGAGAAGGGCTGTGCAGCGAATTGCACTTCATAGTCGTACATAGCTGCTGGCTCGTAGGACGCGCTTACATTAACCTGAGATGAATATCATTGACCTTTGAGGAAATTAAATCATTCGAATCGTAAATACATTACATACATACACTTTTTTTAATTATTATTATTGTTTTTATGTTGTATTTACCTATTACTATTATTATTATTATTTTGTAAAATTATTGCGTAGTATGTACATTATTGAATAGTTATTTTGTATTTTTTTGTCTAGTCTTTAAGTTGTCTGTGTATCGATGTATGAGAGTGTGAATATACGATTATTTTTATTATTATTATGAAACATTTAACGGAGTTTATTTCTTAAGGTTCGTGGTAAAAAAATATGGGAGTGAATTCTTGTGAAACAGTTGCGTTGTGCAATGATGCGACCTGCCCTGACCATTTATTTATTTATAGATACATACGTAATAAGTTTACAGAACCTTGCTCCAAGCATTAGTAACTCATAAAAGAAAAAAAAAAGAAAAATCATATCAAAAATCATTTAGAAAAAAGCATTATACAATAATAACGAAAGAAACCGCCATAGCCCACAGAATTAGCAAGTTGAAGTGGCAGTGTGCTGGTCATCTGTGTCACAGGACAGGTCCTGGAGTGGAGACCGCGTCTTGGCAAACGCAGTGTGGGACGCCCTCCGGCCTGCTGGACCGACGATCTACATAAGATTGCCGGTGAGGCTGGATAAGGATTGTGGAAAACCAGGATGTCTGGCGCTAGCTTGGGGAGGCCTATGTCCAGCAGTGGACTACAATGGGCGGAATGGACTGACTGACTGGTGTCTATAGAATACATTAGTTATAGATTCGATATTATAGAAATTAAATGGCAAAAAAAAATAAATATGTTGCAATGGAAATGCACAAAAATATCAAAATACCTACATCTTTTGCGAGAAAAATATGAGTATATTTTTTATAAGTTTCAGTCATGTGTCAGATGGCTGATACATACATTTTCATTTTATTTAAAATGGGATTAAAAAAATCGCTGCCTAAGTTTTCACCTTTACACGTTTTAACACATTATTACGAGTAAGTACTCCGCTTTGAGCCTCATGACTTTTTATGATCAACAACTTTTCTTCGTAAGCAGGTTTTATAACGCAAAAAAATACCGGATCGAAGATCAGCGTTCGAACAAACTCCTTAGATTTATCACGTTAGTACGTGTATGCTAAACTCATTTACAATTCTCGACAATTATTAAAGATACTAAAATTTTAAGACGTGTTTTTAATGTACCGCAAACAACGTTAAGTGTGTTTAATCACCTAATGACGAAATGTTTTCATTTCATTTTATTTAAACATTCGAAATAAACATAAATGAATGATACAGTTTGATTTAATGACTTGAATATGTTAAATTTATTTGTAAGTTCATGTTCACAGATCGTAACTTTGCCAACATGCAGTAGATCAGGATTTTTGATAAGCTTAGATTCACATTTTTAAAGTCTAAATAAATGTCTATATAAATACAGTGTTGCTTGTAACTATTACTTATAAAGTTATAAAACATATTGTTTGATAATTGTTTTTATTGTATATTCTGTTACCAACTTTTATTTTATAAAAATAAAATAAACACATTGTAATAAAACTTGGTATCGAGACCGCCATAGATCTAGAATTATAACGCAAACAAAAGCTCTCTTATCTTAAGCTAATCACGAAATCCAAGGCTACATGGATATATCACTAACGACGCTATAACATAGTAAAAGATCATAATTTTGTGAAAATCTCGGTGAACACGAGACAACTGAAATTATTCTTCAAATTATCCATACTTAGTTGATCTATACTTCCATCGTAAATTATAATCAACTCAGTCAAGCCACTAGTTCCTGGCAACGTCCGAGGCTCTGAGGGCAGCTTATTTACAGTGAATCACAGCCTAACATTAGCATGCGCGTTGGCTCCGTGATTGGTGGTCGTGTGAACTCAACCACGCACCGAGCCTCCCTGCAGAACATATTGTATTGATGACGTTGTGCTCCGTCAAATAAACAATCCTATTTCAAGAAATGTTTAACGATGGGTTGCCACAGTGTTACATTGAACTGACTCTTGTTTAGCCATCTCAGATTTGATTACTCTCATGTCAAAGTATGGATTATTTAGTTGTCAACATTTTCTGATTAAAAATTAACAAAAAATTTAAAAAGTTTTTTTTTAAACAAACGTATTAAAACGTAATAAACAATCTGTCTATAGAAAAATGATTTTGACTTTTCGTGTCACAATGTTAATTACAATACTCCTCCGAAATGGCTGGACCGATTTTTATCAAATTTTGTGTGCATATCGGGGTAGGTCTTAGAATCAGCCAACATCTATTTTTCATACCCCTAAGTATAATGAGGTGAGGGATTAAGGGGGTAAATAACTTATATGGCAAGACAATGTTTGCGGGGTCACCTAGTATACTATAAAAGAAAACTATCGCAATAAAATACACTTACACTTACGGCACTTACACATACACACACACACACACACACAAACTGCGCCTAAAACACGACACCAAACTAAATAAACAAAAGTACATATAAATCGTATGAAATATGTAAACAGTTCCAGTCTCAACACAAAGAGCTGCGAAACGGGCAATCTCCGATAAGGGCGCGGGAAGACAGGCTCATTCATATGTAAAGCAGCGGGTTCTATTCCCGGCGCGGCTCAATGGGACGACGCGATAGCGCTGATTGAATTTACACGTCATTGTACGACGTTATTATTCACATACCTCATACCTTTTTCTCGTACATAGAGGCCTGTGCCCAACAGTGGGATGTTACAAGTTAAATAGTATCGTAAAATAAATAATACAATAACAATAGCCACTTAAATATGTTTCGTATATCTAAGACACAGTGCAGGCCTATTGCTGGAGAAGTTTTACGACAGTCGTGTGATCTAAAGGACACTATTTATTTTTAAGTTGAGTATAATAGTCACAACAAAAACTTCTGACAAAAACTTAGTGAGAATCGAACCAAGGTCATTAATGTTAGTTAATAGTAGTAGCTTACAGCGCTAACGAGCTATGACCCATCAGCTGGGAGTAGCTCTAAGTTGTGTTTCAAACAAGATATCTGTTAGTGAGAGATTTATTGAGAGCTGTAAATTAAGACGTTGTCATTAGATAGATTATTATTAAACAAGTCTAGACATGTTCGTGATTTCACTCGCGAGTTTTACGGCTGTTGTTCTACTGCTGTTAGTCGTGACATAATTTTTTTATGAACAACTATAGTGACGAACAAATTTAGCGTAAGCGTAGCTCTTACAATGGTAAATATTAACTGTAGCTTACGGACGTTTACAACAATGAATTACTTGAGGCGTTATTTGGCTGTGATCATTTGTAAGGTTGAGCTATTTCTCCAGACTGGCTCTAGAGACAAGATATTACTTGATGATGATGATGATTCAGTCTGTAACATCTCCACTGCTGGGCATAAATCTCTTTCCCCATCTAGGAGAAGGGTCAGATCTTAATCTACCACGCTGCTCCACTGCGGATTGGTGGATAGATATAACCTGGTCCTCTAAGTCATGATGCTCTAAAATGTTTGTATATTAATTTCTGTTGTATATTATGCTGTGTGGTTACGGCATTAAAGAATATAACCACCCCCTCTGTTCCCGTGGGTGTCGTAACAGGCGACTAAGGGATAACACAGTTCCATTACCACCTTGGAACTTAAAAAGCCGACCGATGGCGGGATAACCATCCAACTGCTGGCTTTGAAATATAAAATATACAGGCCGAGCATCTTCGGTGCGACAAAGCTAGCCCTGCGTGGTGACTATGGGCAACACACATGAGTTCACGCTATTTTTGGCTTGAACTTTTAAAGACCTATGTCCAATAGTGGACTGCGGTAGGCTGATGTGATGATGATGTGATTATTTAAAAAGATTCAGTAACTTCGGAGCTAAATCAATTTCAGACAAATGTGCAAATCTCACCTTTCCATAGAACTTGTGCAGTCCTAGGTCCACTACTTTCTATTCATCATTCCTATCTATCGACAGTAATATATAGCAGAGATAGTGATTTCCAGTGTAATGTAGTTCTTAATTAAAGTATTTAAAGCCTCACTTATCTCAAAGCACCTGCTATATTTAAACTGTCTGCTGCAGTCGAACTAATAAATCGCGCAACCGTTGCCAGAGCGCAGTTCCGACATCCACGAGATTCTGGAGATTACTGATAGATTTATATGTTAATCGTCATTAATCGAAACGGAAAAGGTGTTTTAATACATGTTTTATAGTTTATTTATAGTTAAAAATGATCTTAACGAACGCGATTTGTATGCAAATGCTTTTTTAACCCGATAATTAGATACCGAGATTACTCCGTTGAAATCAAATATACAAATTCTCTGACTTCATCTAAATACGAATGACCTTATAAAAAATTAAAATAATCGTTCGAAATCGTTTAGGCACACTATCTTAAAAAGGTTGAATATCATGTAAATAGACGCTAGTACTGTTGAGTAGTACCTTGGAACTTAAGAAGCCGACCGATGGCGGGATAACCATCCAACTGCTGGCTTTGAAATACACAGGCCGAAGACGGGCAGCAGCGTCTTCGGTGCGACAAAGCCAGTACTGCGGTCACCAACCCGCCTGCCCAGCGTGGTGACTATGGGCAAAACACATGAGTTCACGTTATTTTTGACGTAAACTTGTGGAGGCCTATGTCCAGCAGTGGACTGTATAGGCTGTAATGATGATGATGATGACTGTTGAGTAAGAGATATGCCCTATGCCATTAAAATTGTGTATAAAATTGTGTCTTCAATTATATTAATTATACATTGCGCGATAGACAATGTTTTAAAGAGAATGATTAGAGAGTGACAGATGAACCAACTAATATTAAGTAATACTGTTCTCTCCTCTGCTTTCCAACTCTTATAGTTCCAAACTCTATTGCGTTACAGGATTAAGAAATTAAAATAAGTAACAGCACTTAAGACGACAGAAAGAGTTTTCCATTTAATAGTAGCTAATTATATCTATGGTTAGTTGTGTTGTATATTGAATTAATGTTGCGCTAACAAAAACAATTTGAATACGAGACGGATACGTCAGATGCAATCCCGTACGTGCACTCGATCCAAACGATCTAGTCCGCCTAATAGCGCATCTGATTCAACCGAAATTTATCTGGCAATTAAAATTCATTCAGGTGAAAATGGTACTTAATCCTATACACATAAGAACCATAATTCGTCGTGCAGATATAGGGTTTTATGGTTTTGGACGTAGTCTAAGAAAATGTATTCAGTTTGAAGCGGTTTCCAATTTGGGGTTGTTTAGAGATTTTACTGTCGATTCCCGGATACTCTTGTACGATTTAGCTGAATAAATAAAATGTTCGAATACGATATCTATCTAGAAATCGACTATTTCAGGTAAATTCAAATTTTTCGAACGATACATATGTATTTTTACAAAAATAGTATTTACCGATTTTTAGGATTTTTTGGCAGCATTGCGTACTGAATTTACAGCAGTAAAATTATGGTAGATCAGAATTCTTGGTGTGTCACTTTGTTTTCTCTGTACTTTCAATCATATCTCTACGGCGATGTGTCTGTCAACTGACCACAGCTGTGCGTAGGGCTTGTCTCATGCAACCCTTCATCATAGATCTAAAAATTCAGAAACGCTAAAACTTTAAATCTTAATCCATTGCAATTTCGTAGAAAAAAAAACGCAATATATTTTGTTTTTAGAAGTGTATGTGTGTTTGAGCGACTCACACACAGCGGAAGTGACACTTCTGAAAAGTAGCCTATGAGAGAATTTGTCACCGATATAAAATACTGTGTAATATATTCTATCTCATTCTCTCGGATACATTTATGTGTTTGTTTCTCTATCGTGACGCATTTTCGTTTCATCGAGTTTTAAATTCGATAACGATTCTAAAGACTTCAACAATAAACAATTATCTAAGAATTAAAATATATATATATATATATATATATATATATATATAAACGTTATATGCTGTTCAATGAGCTGTCTAAAGCACAATTCGATTATAAACAGTACTTAGCAAATAATAGAGCCGATGGAATTCACAGCTTCATTTAGTTTACATAATCTCGGGAATCCATTTCCCAGCTTTTCATTTTACCGGACACTTTTTTATGAACCGGTTCAGGAAATGTGGCTGTAGTTAATTTTCTTTTTCTTCAAACAGTTCTAATTTTTAATTAAAAATATTATTTTAAAATGAAATATATTTATTATTCCAATAATAAAAATTTTGGATGTTTGATATCTAATATATTTTTGAATTTGTAATCAGAGGAGAGTTGAATAAGCTTTAAAAAATACAATAAAAAGAGTTTATATGAAGTCAGTAGCAATAAAAGCAGATTGAATCACTATAATCGGTTCTTCCGTTCTTTACAATTCAGTGTTTGGTGTTGAAATAATTAATGTATTATTTATATATTTAGTTGTTTATACGAATTAGAAATTTTTTTTTGCAATTTCTTATAACATTAAAAAGTAGTAAACACATAAATCTCACAACTTACCAATTATACACTTTGAAAGATTAAAGTTAATGCAAATCAATTAAAACCAAGCAATAGGCAGATAAAATCTTGTCATCACAAAAACTAACCATACCTCGGATGATTTATAAAGATTATATACTTTCTTATATATCGACATTATTTCCGTTTGTAATTAATCGTACGTAAACCATGACTCCCATTGCTCGACAACTAATGACTCCAGCCATTAAAGTTTATTAAATCAAACATTCCCACGCTAAGGGCTACCGGAGATCTGTGAAGATATAAATATTAACATAACAACAACAATACCTTGTATAACATGTTCATTTAATTAAAAGCTTAGTTAAAAAATTATAATAAGCTGATTTTTATGCTTCTCTACTTACAGGGCGCCAATGGAACCTCATTAGTCAAATACCTCCGTAGTCTCGTTTCAGAGCTAGTCATTTGGAAAATGGTAAAAGTTAGACTCTTAAAGTTTCCAAAAAATATGTTGGCGTTATAAAATTAAATTATTACAACGTTAAAATAAGTTACTGACCAGGAGCTCTAACTAGCTAAATAAAAAGGAACACAGCACTGCTTGAAACAGTATTATTTATCTGTGATCTTCTGTAAGGTCGTAATAGTTTCCGAGTAAAGCTACTCCTTATTTTGAGGAGGAGGTTGTCCAGATATTGGCAAATTTTACTCTCTAAGATTTTTATTTTTGTTTTTAACCACATTAGGAATTCTAAACATTTTTGAATATCATATCAAAAATTGACCGCTCCAGCGGGGTTCGAACCCGCGTCTCCGACTTGCCGTGTCGGCGTTCCATAGCTTAATTGGCTAGAGCGCCGACACGGCAAGTCGGAGACGCGGGTTCGAACCCCGCTGGAGCGGTCAATTTTTGATATGATATTCAAAAAAAAAAATTTTACTGTGCTAAATCTCAATAAGGGCTAAAAAAATTGTGTTACAAAAATAATTTTAAAGCGAAAATTCTTTTGTTGTTATTTGAAACTCGATAAAGACACATACACATTAATGTATAAGAGCGAGTGAGATAGAATACATTAACAGTATTTTCACTTCTGCCGTGTGTAAATCGTACACACACATACATTTTTTTTATTTGCATTACTATTTATATCAATACTTCTTGTTAACGAATAATGTTCGCTTCAGCCTGTAATATCCCACTACTGGGCATAGGCTTCTTTCCCCATGTAGGAGAAGGGTCAGAGCTTAATCTACCACTCTGCTCCAATGCGGGTTGGCAATGGGAACAATGTTCGTAATTTTTAAATTCCTGCTTGAGAAGTAATATCTAAATGCAAAGTGAAGTGGTATCTTCATCTCATTTAACACAGTAAATCTTGAGGCAGATTGTCGATGCCACGTTAATGTGAAATCTATTCAGAACGCCGCGACGTCTCAGAGAGGGGGTCGGTGATAATAGCTTAATCAAATCCCCTATCAGCGATAACGGATAAACGGAAAATTGAGTCTACAGTGCTCTGAATAAATTAAGGCTTTCAGGAAATTCCAATCGAGCTGAATAACCGTAAAACATCTTATTTCTTACTTTATGCTAAACTTATATGATAATTTTCTGTTAACAATTACTATGACTGAATTATTTATTTCATATTATGTATGCAAAACTTTTAATAGATATTCGTTAAACATACGCAATAACTACTAAGCAGTTAGCGGAAAAACTGTGCACCTACATGTATGCTGGACATCCAGAATAAATATAGCTTACTAGCTTTTACCCGCGGCTTCGCTCGCTGTGATTTTTTTAAAAATAAAAAGTATCCTATGTTACTTGTAACACCCTCAAGAATATGTTCACAAAATTCCATGACGATCGGTTTAGTAGTTTTCGCGTGAAAGCGTAGCAAACAAACTTACATTCACATTTATAATGTTATTCGGGGCTTATGTCGGTAATGTCGTAAAACTGCTTGTATTATCACGAATGAGAAGCATTTATATCATCTATAACTATTAATTATAATTCATTTATTCAATTATTGTTATTTAAACAAATCATAAACGTGAACTACACTTGAAAAATAAAACGAGTATGCTTTAAAATTTTAAAGTCTTTAGACCACAAGACTGAAGTAAAACTCATTCATTTAACAATAGGCCTGCACTGTGTCTTATATATACGAAACTGTGGCACTGAGGCTATGAGAGAAAGACAGAAATAAAATGTGTGCTTGCACCTCTCTCTTTTGTTCCGTTCGTCTCGCCCGTTCGCACTTTTCGTAACGCTCTCGTCACGTATTCACCAGCTTACTCGCCAAGTCAAGCGTGTGTAAAGTAGTTCTTCAACAAGTACTAACAAAAACAACATATGTACATTTTAAAATCTATCTTTATGGTAGTACAACGGCGATAACAGGCTTTAACGAGTTCTAAAAATACAATTAAACATATTTTTACAGTCACACGCGACGCTCAGACACGCGAACACAGAACATTAATACTGCGCTGACAGACAGACAGCTCCCCGGGGGCTTACTAGTTACAGCCCGTAACATACAGATTAACATGTATAATGACCTATATTCTGTTTTGATATTTTTATCAAAAATATTAAAAATAATACTCCTGTTTTAGTTATCATTTCATCATCATCATTTCAGCCTATTGCAGTCCACTGCTGGACATAGACATCCACAAGTTCACGCCAAAAATGCGTGAACTCATGTGTGTTGCCCATAGTCACCACGCTGGGCAGACGGGTTGGTGACCGCAGGGCTAGCTTTGTCGCACCTAAGACGCTGCTGCCCGTCATCGGCCTGTGTATTTTAAAGCCAGCGGTTAGATGGTTATCCCGCCATCGGTCGGCTTCTTAAGTTCCAAGGTGGTAGTGGAACCTTGTTATCCCTTAGTCGTCTCTTACGACACCCACGGGAAGAGAGGGGGTGGCTATATTCTTTGGTGCCGTAGCCACACAGCACCAAAGAAAAAACTGTTTTAGCTGTTAAAGCTGTTTTAGTTAAATTAACCTTAATGCTGTACAGAAATTCCTCATCTTACATCAATCATCGTTATCCTACAGTGATCCTTACCGAACTAATTATGTATACCATTCCATACTGTTTTAGCGACGGCAGATTTGTTGTACAAATTAATTTTGTTACGATTTTAATAAAAAAATTTATAGACCAACCTAAATCTTCTCCTAAATGGGGAAACAGGCCTATGCCTTGCCGTGGGATATTACTGGCTGTGGCGAAATGGTGTCACATAATTGTATTTGCTCGCAAACGAAAAAAAACCAACTTCTATTACATCGACAAGTAATACAACATAGATCGACGAAAAAATAGTCAAGTAACGATGCGTTATCAAAGATTACTCAAAAAGTAGTTATCAGATCTCGATAAAATTTAAATGCGATCAAATGACACACACCACCTTTCGATTAAAATTTTTTTGTCGAAATCGGTCCACCCAATCAAAAGTTCTGATGTCACATACATAAAAAAAATACAGTCGAATTGAGAACCTCCTCCTTTTTTGGAAGTCGGTTAAAAATGAAAATTACACAGGACTGTAAGTTAGAACTCCAGAATCGCAAATGTGAACGCATATTCACACGGAACAAACATTGACAAAAAACTATCTAAAATAATTAATTTGCCTTTTGTAGGGGTCATCGCACATTCAGCAATGTAATTGTCTTTGCGATCTAATACAACCTCCTTTAAATTAGGTTAGTTTTTGTGAAATTGCTGTTTTGCATTTTCCTAAGATTTCCACACGGCACATATGACGTCTGTAGTTCTGCCCTATTATAATGATGGGCAAAGTAGAGGGCAAGCGACGCGTTGGAAGAAGAAAAAGTTCTGGTTGCGCAACATCCGCGAATGGATGAAGATCGCCAGTGTGGAAGAGCTATTTCGCTTGACGCGAGACCGCGAAAAATTCGCTGAGCTGACGGCCAACCTCCAGTAGTGGAGAGGCACAAGAAGAAGAAGAAGTTCTGCCTATATCGACTTTCATTGGGTTTGGTTTACCTCATGACCTTCCCTCACATGTTACTCTCACTCTTTTTCTTTTATTTAATCTTTATCTTTTAACTGTTATCTTTTATTCCAATCGTCGTGTAATATACGTGGTCAGAAATTAGGAGGTTTTAAACAAAAAGTTATTACCTGAATTACTAGTATTTTCCATAAAGTTTAGCCAAGGTTGCAGCTTTAATACAACAATTAATATATTGTACTCTCAATCTGTATCTGTACTGTATTGAAAACATTTAATCTAAAAAAATCTCGTCTCAAAAATTTGATGACCGTTGTAATCTTAACCACAATGACAATGTCCTACGTGTAGTCTCTATCCTACATGACATTGATGATATCATCTGTCTTCTCAAAGCGTCATTAAAAACCATCAAACAAAATGTATGAACGAATAAAAGAAAAAAAATCTCCCTAACAAACATCTTTATCTATTGATATATAAAACCTTTCCCACACCTTCCATATTCATTTAGCGAATGAAGGATCGGTTCAGTACAAAGGGCATAATGCAAATGAAGGGCCCTTTAAGGACGATGTTCAACGCTATAACACTTTACGGCGAAATAAAACGCGCGGCTTTGCTTCGAGCAATTGTTGCAATTGTGCCCACAGTAGTAAAATAAAACTTGGAGTATTAAACATAAATTATTTTCGCCGACGATTGCTTCTATTGTGCTTTGTAAATGTGTTTGATACACGCCTTGATGACGCGGGAAAGTCGGGTGTGTAAAATTATTATTCATATAAATATCGATTACTTTGACACAAATAGTAATAACGAATAAGCACGAACATGAATTTATTAACTGACTTTTAAGGGGGTTTTTATTTTGACTGTATTTGTGTTTGTGTACTGTGTGGCTACCGTACTAAAGAATATAGCCACCCCCTCTCTTCCCGTGGGTGTCGTAGCACAGGGAGGGAAGGCACAGCAAGGTAAGCAGTAAGGTATAGCACAGTTCCACTACTACCTTGGAACTTAAAAAGCCGACCGGTGGCGGGATAACCATCCAACTGCTGGCTTTGAAATACACAGGCCGAAGACGGGCAGCAGCGTCTTCGGTATGACAAGGCCAGTACTGCGGTCACCAACCCGCATGCCCAGCGTGGTGACTATGGGCAAAACACATGGGATCACATTATTTTTGGCGTAAAGTTCTGGAGGCCTATGTCCAGCAGTGGACTGTATAGGGCTGTAATGATGTATTTGTTTTTATTTTTTTATTTGTATGTGTGTTACCTCATAACTTTAAGTGCTGTACCGATTTCGATTATTCTTTAATCGAAAGCAGTGCTTGTCATGTGATCGTATTTAAATTTGATCGAGATATGACTAATACTTTTTGAGTTATAATATTGCATATTTAATTGACCGTTTTCTCGACTACCCACGATGTATTGCTTGTTGAAGTAATAAATGTCAATTTTTTCATCTTCTTCTTTTTTAGGGTTCATCACTTCATCACTTCAGCCTAATACAGTCCACTGCTGGATATAGGCCTCCACAAGTTCGCGCCATAAATAGAGCGAGCTCATGTGTTTTGCCCATAGTCACCGCGCTGGGCAGGCGGGCTTCTTTACGGTATTGGCTTTTAATAGTGCCAAATGAGGACAGATGATTACGCCTATGTTACGTAGAAACAGTTTTTTCGATTACAAGTAAACAAAATTATATTTACGTATGAATCTGTATCAGTAGAAAATATCCATTAAATAGTTAAATAAACATGATTATGATAACAATCTTCGATATAATTTCAATAATGCAATAACACCGCGGCGGCCCATCCATCTTCATCGCTCACCGCGCCGCGGCGGCGTGGGTTCGGTTCCGCGGCTATTAATTATTGAGCTGTCAGACTAACGGCCGGCGAGCGTATGAAATGTACAGTTTTGCTTAACTTAAAGCATTCTATGCTGGAATATTTCGATATTAAATGGTTAGATTGAATAAACTGGAGTTTCAAATAACACCAATTCGTTGATTTTCTAACAGCTATGACTCGATGATTTTTTTTTTGAAGTGTTGTTTTCTTTTGACTTTCAATATAAATAATAAATAATAATGATAATAAGATGATGAATAAGTATGATAGCCAAGCTTATTTAAGTATTTCTTTAGTAATATTAAATCAGTAGTAATAGTGTAATATCAAATTATATCATTATGTATACTTATACATACATACGTAAATTTAAATAAAACTTAAGTGTAAAACTCGAGAAAGGTTTTATCCAGCCGTGGTAAGGAATTTTGTATCTTCCATAACAATGCTGGACTTACAATATATGATATTATTATTTATTATTATATTCACCATAAACAAACGTAGCAAGTAACCATTTAACAAAACTGACAGCCCAAGTGTATACAGAACCAGTTCTCTTTACAAAAACATAAAAAAATTACGACCATTTACAATATAACAATGAAGAACAGAAGCTTCAGAGTATTACTCTAATACGAGGGCTTTATCTTAAACACTTTGTCGTTTTACAGCTAAAGTTGATGGCGGGCCCGAGGCGCTAAACGATCGTAAAACGTAAAATCTTCTCAACGGCTTCCCCGGTTACGAAAAACTCCTACAATTTCAGGACAGTTTTAAGACCTCTTTTGAGAAATACATATTCGAAACTAAGTGCGCCTTGAGGCTTCACCCGCATTTTTCCGTTCCCGTGGGAATGTCGGGATAAAAAAAAATCTCTTATTCTAGATCTCCAGCTATCTACCTACCAAGTTTCATTACAATTAGATCAGTAGTTTTGCGTATAAGAACTTCCATCCACCTTCGCAAACTTTCACATTTAAAATATCTGTAGGATTTTAATTATGCTTCCCTCCCTTATACGTTTACTATTCATTTTAATCTGTATAAAATATTAGGAAGATATAATTAGATACAGCATAAACTTTGAAATTTTGTCGGCTATTCTCAACAGAATCTGAGTTCCAAGTTTGTGGCGTGTTGTTGGCAAAATAACTACATATTATTATTGCAATTACGGTTTTGTTATAGCTATTATGTTAAAGAAAATGTGAAAATCTATAATAAACACAATTCAGCTAATTTCAACGTGCTTTTTAGTTTTGAAAAAATCGATTAAAAAATGAAAAACATTAGCCGATTACGACAATATTTCCACGCCCTGAACCCAGTTCCGCTCTTGCTTGCCATATATCATCTGCACCTATCGTTATCAGCGCCTCCCGGCCATTACGGATTAAAAAATTAGTCAGGAACAAGCCATTCTGAAGGCCTCGATTCCGGACAGATATTCAAAGTAAAACAAGTCCTTTTAAGTGTGTTTTTTTTGTAAAGCCAACAGATGATATAAAATGACACAAATATAGAATGGTTGTTTTTTTTTTTGAGAAAACGAAAATATAATCTATGGAAAAAATGGCACAAAAATATAATCTATTGAAAAAGTGGAAAGTTAGAAAAAAAGAAAATAAGTGAAAATTGTTATTATTATTATTATATTTATTAAAAATACAAATTTTTTATTAATAATAAACAGTTCTTGTTTTCTTACGTGATTTATAACTTGACATTAATTGCTTAAAAATTATTTCCCTCATCGATTCAACATGTAACATCTCACTGCTGTGTATCGACCTCTTTCTCCATGTAGAAGGATTGGAGATTTATCCACCACATTGCTCCACTGTAGGTTGGCGTTTCACTCATTGAACAATACATATTTTAAATAAATATATGGCCTTTATGCTTAAGAACCTTTTTACAACTACCCTTTTAAAAGATAAAATAAACCTCTTTTAACACATTTAGGTGTACAGTATCTTATCAATCACCATTACACAGGTTGAGTCTATTTTGTAACTGTAAAACAGTGTTTAATTCAAATGTCTAAACAGACGGACGATTTATTAAGATTTTCCTTTTTTAGTACGGAACACCAAAAGAACTCCGCGGCCCATCTAGATACGTAATCCACGGAATAGTTAAAACGACATAAACGCCTATGTTAAATACAGAGTAAAATAGCTTGAAAGTATTTGAAGTTTAATGTAAATAAAGGTTATATTAGGATAAAAGTGATGTTTTCGAGGGTAGTGGCCATTTTAATTCAGTGGGTACGTCCAGCGAATTAGTAATGAAATGAAGTGGCCACGAGGGACACGCGTTCAGTTTCCGAAGGGCTTCAACAATGGTATGTTTCCGTAAATTAATTTTATGGAAACAGGTTATTTTTTATTACGTACTTGTTAAGCGAATGCGCATTGTTTTTAACCGACTTCAAACAAAGAATGACATTCTGAATTCGACTGACATTTGAAATCACGAACACATGGCAAGCGCCATTTACTTGCTCATCTCATGCATCCCAAACATTAGGGAAACATAATTTGATTTATCTTTTTAATCGACTTTCAAAAAAGGAGGAAGTTCTAAATTAGGTTGTATTTTTTTATGTGTGTTATCTCAGAACTTCTGACTGGGTGAATCGAGTTCGATGATTCTTTTTTTAATTCAAAGGTGGCACGTGTCATGTCGTTTCATTTAAATTGATTTGAGATCTAACAAGTACTTTGTGATTTATCGCTAATAATGCGTTTTTATTTGACAATCGTTTCGTCTACTTACGTTGAATTGCTGGTCTATGTCATTGAAGTTGTTTTTTTTTCTCTGAATAGGAGTTCTTTTTTTCTTCTGGTTTTAACTTTAAAAGTAATGTCGTGAATATAAAAATAATCTCAGGATTGTCAGATAAAAATTAACTTTGAGGCTTGAGTATTTTTACAAAATACTCTTTTTATTATTGAAATAAATATTGCACAATTGAAATATATTTGTAAGAGTCTTGCATTCATTTACAAAAAAAATACTAACGTTATAATGAAATCTTAGTCTGATTTGTATTCAATTATTGTTTTAAAAAACACATTTAACACAGTACACTTTTATGGTTTTATTACTTGGTTGTATAGATAAATATTTAAGCTAAAATAGTAAAGGTCTATAAGAAACGTGAAGCAATAAAAATAAATATCAACTCCAGTAAAGATATGTCCACGACTGACAGAATAGCAAAAATGTACTACAATAAATAAAGCCCGGTAGTGTATAGTGACAGATAAATCAGAAATATCAATACTTTAGATCGAGAGGAAAAAACTTAAGTTAGCCTACAGTGAGAGCGATCAGACGTGTATTTTACAAAGTCAACATCGAGTGCATTTCTGAGTCAACGGACAGGTTCCGCAGCACCAGGCATTCCGGCCCGCGGGACGGCACTCCAAAACGTGATAAACGCCCCTTACATCACAACTAAATTAGAGCTTATCCCGACTAATTAAGATATAAAGTACGAAAAACAGCGGGCCCACCGTACTCCCTTGTACCACCACAACGGGTTCCAGTTTTTCAATGATATAAAACGTGACAAGCACTAAGCGATCACTCAATAAAATAGGTTTTATTTCAAGAATACAACAGATCAATGTCCCTTGACTTTTTATTTTAGGTTCGCATAGCTTTCTTTATTGCTCACGCAGCCGAATGCTTAAGTGAATTCTGCGAAAATTCGCGTCGACGGAATGTTATCTTTATATCGATGATTTTAGGGTGGGATTTCGTTTTTATTGATGCGGTCGATCGGCCGAGTCGCGGCCATGCGGTTTTATCTGTCGAACGTCAATTAGCGTTACTAAAGGACCGGTCCGACCCACATCGCCATGATGCGATGTATATTAAGCGAGACGAGCTCAGACTGAATCTGACGGACGCCTTACATATTTCTTTCCCACAGACACGAAAATTAGTTTATCTAGTTGAAAAATTACTAGAAACGTGTCGTTAGGACGCGGCTAACGTTATTTGTTATCGTCTAATACTCTTTAACTTAACAGCGTTATAAAATATTATGTTCTTACACCGATTGCGACACCTCTGAACGATAACATGTAGCTGTTCCGTTTTCTTGTTTTACTTAATTAATAAATGCGTGAAGATAAATGAACATCTTATACACTTATTCCAATACAAATAAACGAAATAAATGTCAAGTTTTTATATCATGTTACAGAATATCATTTGAATTTCAATCTAGTTCGTTCGTTAGTTTAAGTTCAAATTAAACGCTACTGGTCAACTTCAAAATGTCATTAAAATTTCATTTCCATCAGAGCTCATGTTAGAAACATAAAAACACTGATCGATATAATATACAATACATTAAATAATACAAGCACATTAATAACAATAAATAAAAGTATCACGTTAGAACTTTACACAAAAAAAACATAACAAACTAATCAAGTTTGATCAACGATCGCTTGCAGCTGATAAATTTACTCACATACTTTAACAATGCGAATGGAATGGACGCCATTTGCAAATACAGCAGCGTAAAACTTTGATATATGTTTGTGCAAACTAGTTATGGTTCGCAAGATTAACCGTATAACTTTCGATCTCTTAGATTCCTAATCCAGAATAAAAAATCACTTATGTAATATTCTAGGTCTTCAGCTATCAACCACGTACACTGGTTTCGCAATTACTTCAGTCATCATCATCATCATTATCATTTCAGCCTATCACAGTCGACTACTGGACATAGACCTCCAAAAGTTCACGCCAAACATAGCGTGAACTCATGTGTTTTGCCAATAGTCACCACGCTGGGTTACTTCAGTATTTTACGTTAAATGGTGACGGACATTTGTTCAGAAATAGTTGCTTACAAACTTACAATATTTGTAAGACTGTTTGCTGGCTGACTTATAAATTGTAGCACAATATGTTTAACTTATAATCCTTTCTAGTACTGCTACAGACAGACTCACACAGATTCATGATTTGAAACATGATTTTACAAATTAAAGCACAAGTTTCTACAACTAGCAAATCTATACAAATAAACAAAATTGGAGTGTCTGTTTGTAATATTAAAATAACCAATTTTTACTTAACTTACTAAACGCCCCTGAATGCATATGGATGTATACTCGGTACATATACCAAAATAACATTTAATACAATTTTTGTCTGTCTGTCTATTTGTTACGACTAATCTCTGAAACGGCTGGACCCATTTTGACGGGACTTTCACTGGCAGGAAGCTGATATAATAAGGAGTAGCTTAGGTTACTTTTATTTTAGAAATGTATTTATTTTATAACGCTGCGAACTGAAAAATAACTTATTTGTTAAATTCCACACGGACGAAGTCGCGGGCACAGCTAGTAAATAAATAAAGTTTTTAGCTTTAACAATATTGCATCTAAGTAATTAAACAACGTTCGCAACGTTCAACAATTCGCAATTTGATATCGTCAAAACCGGCCAAATGACTGCGGACTGCCCGAGCGTCGGCTGCGATCACAGGCCGCTCCCGCCGAGAAATTAATAACAATTTGAGCTGATCAAATAAACGTAAAGTGATTTTAATTAGTGCAATTATTTTGTTATAAGCCTTATTTAAGTTTTTTTTTTTAATGAGCCGTTCCGACGACTATGCAAATATCATTTTTATGGTTTATTAATTGTATCTTAAAATTATTCTAAAATATGCAACTTTTATTTCGAGTACGATATAAATATAATTATAAAATAAATATAATTTGTAAAATTCGTGTAGCGCAGGTTTGAGTGGCCGGGTCTTGCTTGTATTAATTTGCGTATCTGTTAGGCTTAGATAACGAATTCTAGGAAAATGAATTACAAATAAGTCTTGAATTTTAGTCGTAGCCAAAGCTATCACATTATCTACTATAGATGCTGAACTTAGATAATACCAAACTTGAACAGAAAATCGATTGTACTAGAATTGCTAATATGTGTAAATATTTTGTACAATAGCTAATAATCAATTTTCGAGAATCGTCAAATTAATGTGTTTCATCTCTGCTACCCCTTTTAGCTACCACTATCGAGAACCGTTGTCAGAGAAACAGTTGAGCGTCTCGTCAAAATGAAACTACTCTAGGGAACTTAGTCACAAGTGGTAAAAATGGGCCGTGGATCCTGGACATTATCGCTTCAACTCGTAATGTTCCACAGCTCGGCATAGGCCTTTTTTCCCGGTGTAGGAGAAGAGTTAGAGCTTCATCCACTCCCCTCTTGGTCTAATTGCGGGTTGACGGATTCCCTACTATGAGTAACGATCGCTATCAGGTGTACGTGATAACAACCGGGACCGACGGCTTAACATGCTCTCCGAGGCATTGTGGGGAGACTGCACAAACACCCAGACCACGGCAAACACCTGTATGGCCAGTACAAATGGCAATCAAGACATTATAAAAAAAAATATTATTTTTGCATTTTTTGATAGATCCTATTTACATATTTTTACTTGGTTTACATTTTAGATTCTTTAGAAGTAGTAGAATATCCGGAATGGAAGTTATAAGAAATTATTATAATCTCGTTTTATGATATTGAGATAATCTTACGAGTTAACATTTGCATTTTATCGACACGATGTCTCTACAATGTTGATGATCTGTTAATGAACTGTTAACAATGTTTAACAATTATTATAATAAGATATTTTTTAGAAATGCGATAAGGTGTAAATTAGCAAACGAAAAAAATCAACTTCAATTAAATCGACAAGTAATACAACGTAAGTAGACGAAAAAAATTAACAAACGCACTTGTCGTCACTACGATTTTCGATGGTTCCCTTTGATTTCTCTAGGATTCCATCATCAGATCCTGGTTTCCTTATCATGGTACCTTTGGGAAATCTCCTTTCCAACGTATATATACGGTCAAATTGAGTAACGTCCTCTTTTTTTGAAATCACTGCAAACACAATTAAATTTTTTTTGGAAATGAAGAGCTTAATATTATTGTTTGTAGCAATCATATATAAATATTCTTGTCTGTACTGTACAGCCTACTTAGAACATTGTCAAAGGACACCAATATAATTCTTGATGTAATACGAAACTCAGTCTGTGACTTGAATTTAAATACGTACGCTATAAAAACCCCGTTTTACGTAATGGTTAAGTTCTTTGGTATAAAGTGGATGTGAACGATCCTGATCTAAACATCCTGTATTTCGAATAAGATGTCGTGAAATAGGCGTATAATCTATAACTGGATTAATTTAACGAATTGAAACTGAAAATAAGAAAGCTTTTATGATTGTAATTATAAAGGTGTAAACTAACAAAATTATGGACATATGTCTGAATTAAATTATTATTATTATTATTATTATGTGACTGCATGTCACTCCACCCGCTTAATATATAATAGATACATATATTATAATAAATACTTATATAATTAATATAGTAAATTTACTTATACTTACATATATAAAAATAAGCGGGTAGAGGAATACGCCCCGACAGGGAGATCAAACGGCCGGGGGTTAGGGCTGTAGGCTGAGAAACCGGCGGACAATCCTAGCAGGGTCAAGTAACACCGCCTTCTGCATCCTCGCTGCGGGCGAACCGTCCCGGATCTCCAGTTGCCTCAGATGGTGAGTGAGGCTAACCGGGATCAAACCGTTGGCAGATATTACGATAGGGATTATTTCAGCAGACCCCACACCCCACATGTCGACAATCTCGTGCGCCAGATCCAGATATTTACGTTTTTTCTCAGTCTCGGCTTTCACGAGGTTCTCGTCATGCGGTGATGTCCACTAAAAATACCCTCGACCGTGCCCTGTCCATCACCACGATATCAGGCTTGTTCGCCAGTATCGTCCTGTCTGTGGCGATAGGCAGGTCCCAGTAGAGCCGGACTCCGTCGCGTTCGAGTACTGGCACCGGTGAGTATTGGTAATACGGCATCCTCTGTTCCAGGAGACCGTACATAAGAGCAAGCTCTTGGTGGAGAATCTTGGCCACTTGGTTGTGTCTGTGCAAGTGCTCAGTATTAGCAAGCGCGGAACAACCCGAAAGCACATGCCTGAGTGACTCACCGGGATGACGACAGGCTCGACAGAAGTCGGGAGTGCCATCCTTCAGGACGTGCTTTCGGTAGTTGTTCGTCTTGACCACCTGATCTTGTATTGCACAGACAAAACCTTCGGTTTCCCCAAAGAGGTCGCCGAATCGCAGCCACTGCACGGAGGCCTTACTGTCCACGTGTGGTGCGTGAAGCGCCTTGTAGAACCGTCCATGCAGTTCCTTCTCCATCCATACGATCTCCCGGTCAGAGGTGCTCAGTACGACCGGTTTCTGCCAGTTCTCTTTGGCCAAGGCTAGGGGGGTTAGTCCTCTGTCACACATTGAAACGTCACCATGCAAAGCGCTGTCCCGCCTCGTTTCAAAGTAGGCCCTGAGGCTGCACACCCCGCGGTTATGCATGGTCTTAGCGCTTAACATGCCTCGACCACCACACTTCCGCGGGATGTACAGTCTCATGACCGACGACTTAGGGTGATGCACACGATGGTACGTCATAGTTGTGCGGACTCTTCTATCCAGGGCGTCAAGTTCGGTCTGAGTCAATCTGAGTATGCCAAAGGTGTACAAGAGAATGGGCATGACCCAAGCGTTATAGGCTCGGACCTTGTTGGCTCCAGACAAGTAGCTCCGAAGAACTTTTGTCAGCCGTCCAAAAAAGATTTCACAAACTGCCTGTTTCATGTCCACTTCCTTCACCCCTATGCATTGTGACATACCCAGATACCGGTAAGATTCAGCTTCGGAAAGGATCTTGAATGATGTTAATTCGAGACTAAGCTGCGACGATTAAGTCACCTGACCCCTGTCCACATGCACGACCGCACACTTATCCACTCCAAGCTGCATCCTGATGGAACTGCTGAACTCCGTAGTGATTTTCAGCAGTTCCTGCAGGCGTGCAGCGTTAGGTGCCAGCAATTTGAGGTCGTCCATGTAGAGAAGGTGGGAGACTTTAGTACCTCCTCTCCGAAACTGAAAGCCTGTCCCCGAACGCTCCAGCAGGGTGCTTAGAGGGTTCAAGGACAAGCAGAACCATAGTGGACTCAGGCAATCACCCTGGAAAATACCCCTCCGTATCCTGATTGGGTCATCCGCACCCGTCAGTCGCTCGCCCTGGAGACATAGGATCGTGCTCCATTGCCCCATACATACTCCGAGGAAGTCTCGAACTGCCTGGTCAATCTTGTACAGCTCGAGGACCCTCAGGAGCCATGAATGAGGTACCGAGTCGAAAGCCTTTTTGTAGTCGATCCAGGCGGCCGAAAAGTTCCGAGGGTTGCGTCTGACAAGCTGGCCCGCCACAGAGTCGATGAGAAGGAGCTCCTTTGTACCGCGACCGCCTCCACGACATCCGTCATTATTATTATTATTATTATTAAATACTGACTTCTTGGGTTGTTTATACTTCAATACTTTAGCATTTATATCTAATTTGTTTTACAAGAAATGACATAAGTGATTATAATCATATTTATAAGCATTATTCGGCGACTGCAGATGTTTGTAGAAGCAGTAGGTATTTGTGTGTTGATGGAACCAATGTACTTTTCTCTTTCTAACTCACTATCACTCTTTCTCTCTCTTTAGGCTATCGCAGCCTACTAATGGCCATAGGCCTCTTCAAGCTCGCGTCAATCATCTCGGTTTTCCGCAAGCCTCATCCAACCTTCTCCGACAATCAATGCACGCCTACCACAAACACAAGCCACATAAATAGATATTGAATAACTTTTTATTACTTTATATTTGTATAATTATGTTTTCTCGCAAACGAAAAAACCGACTTTAATTACATCGTCAAGTAATACAAGATAGGGAGACGCAAAACTTGTCAAGTAAATACGCGTTATCAAAGATTACTCAAAAAATGGGACCACAAGACAAGCATCAGCTATCGATTAAATCAAGAATCATCAAAATCGGTACATCAAGTACCTGTCAGATCTCAACTAAATTTAAATGAGATCAAATGACACGCAAAGGTAAGGTAAAGGTGGTGCACCTTTCGATTAAAAAAATAATTATTATTGAAACTTGTCCACCCAGTGAAAAGTGCCGAAGTAACATATATAAAAATATGCCATCTAATTGAAAAACCCCTCATTTTTTTAAAGGAGGTTAAAAAGTTTGAATAAGAATGGGTTAAGTACATTAACTGCCACCCCGAATAACCCAAGTAGGAGAGATCGAATATTTATTTTAATCAAGTTTGTTTTTTAATTATAAATAAATTGTACTAACTGAAGTAACTGAATCATCCAACCGTCTTTATAACTTCAACATTAATATCCCTATAATCCTAATTATTTCGATCAGTCACAATATGTATTCTAAGATGAAAGCCTCCGTTTTATTATACTCGTATATTTAGTACGTCGGTCACGTAGCGCGCCATCTTGTGGTTCCTTGTTTTGACAGCCGCCATTTTGGGTCCGACTTACCGAACAGTCTGTGCGAATGTAATAAATGCTATTATTTCGCGAACTCTCTAAATTATATCGGATGACATTTTGACCCTTGTTTTACCATTTCTTATAATATGTAGATAATACTCTATATAGAATATTCGTTGGTGATGTTATCGAAAATATAACATAATATAGTTTTAAGTATAAGTCTTCATTCATTCTAATGAAACAACTTTTTCGGATTTTATCACGGTTTATAACGTTTTTACATGGCCGACGTTTCGGATACTTTATAGCAACCATGGTCATGAGTGGACTTATCATATTTTTATATACTAGTTAACGGAAATGACTTTTAAAGCAAAAAGGTTGTGTATGGATGTGTAAAGTGTATTACTTATTTTTATTTTCTGATTTTATTTTTACTTAATAAGCAATAAACTTCTATAAACACGAGTTATTAGACTTAAAAAAATTCAGGATCAGATTATATTCTATTTTTCATCTACTTATTAAAAAAATAAAAAGTAACCAGTAAAATTGAAAACTAACGAAAATTATTGTCTGATTAATATTGATTTAAATAGAAAGCAACTAGGATCGAAAGTAATTTATCGTGCATACATAAAACAGCGCGTCCAGCTCACCTCAAACTAGATACATCTCGCACGACTACTGGACTGGATTACGTGCTAAACAGGTTTTAGCTAAGTTTCTACAGGCAGTGTACTATAAGTAATCTCATGATCCCATTGTGATATAACGATGTCAGAAAACAATATGATAGAATAATATAACTGTCAAAAATGCCATTGCAGAATACGAAAACTCAAATCATCCGTTGTCCAATATGTCTAATCAATGTGTATCATGAAATCAATTTAATAAACATCAAACAATATTTGTTTGCAAAAAACAATTTTTCGTTCACAAGCATATCACATTAGCATGCAGTTTCCCTTTGTATTTCCAATATCGTCAACAGTGTCAGGCAACTTTTAAGGGACCCTCCGTCACAGAGCCATACATCACGCGCCGCCCGGTCCCGCCTGCTCGTGCCCAATAAACTCTCGCGGTATTTCCTGTCCGTGTCGATTTGTGGACGCCATCCATTAGCGGGGGCTTGTCTTTTTGTTTTCACTTTGTGCTTGCAATTTAGATTTAACTTCGAACTGAATAAAAATAGCTTTTAAAATGTTTGCATATTGGGCAGAAAAAACGAGTACATGTTACAAAGTGAAATAATGTTTTACTTACAGAATTTACTTTACAGAATAGAGAACATTTTTAGCAACCAGAGACCATTTTTAGCAACCAATACATTTCAAAAATCTGATTTACATTTTTCCTTTTGACATAGCCAAAATATCCATATAATAAATGAAAATGAAGTGACTGTTTGTAATATTAAAATAATCACTTTATACTAGACGCATATGGATGTATACAGGGTACATATATCAAAATAACGTTTTTACAATTTTCGTCTGTCTGTCTGTCTGTCTGTGTATCTGTTTGTTCCGGCTAATCTCTGAAACGGCTACACCGATTTTGACAGGACTTTCACTGGCAGATAACTGATGTAATAAAGAGTATCTTAGGTTAATTTTATTTTAGAAATTTAGTTATTTCTGAACAATAACTTTTTGTTAAATTACGAAGGAACGAAGTCACAGAAGACACAGCTAGGTTCATATAAAATTCGTTATTGATTGTTATCAAATAAATTTAACAAGAAAATCTTTATAAAAGTAATATTGTCAATATTAGAAAACCCAGTTTTTCAACAAGTATATAATATTTTTCTTTAAATTGACCTCTTTCTCCTCCATTTAAATAAAACCTGACTTGAAAGTTCGTCTACGACCCTTCGTAACTCAGAGTACTTCGAGTTAGAGGCGAACACGCGAAGGGCGGGTCTGATGCTATCTGCAGTCTCGAGGCAAAGCCACAAGAACCTTATCTGATGCCATTTAGAATATTGCTCCCTTCCGAAACCACGTGTGATGGAGATATTTGGATATCGAGATAAAAGCTGCGTTCAGAAATACGGTTGTACTTGATCATTAATGCCAATTCAAATTCATTTTATTGCTATTCGTATATACGAAGAGGTCGTCAGAGTGAATGCATGTACTAGAGCTTCAGTGTTGAGTAAGCGTGCAGTATTGTGTTTTTGAAAGTTAAAAAAATGTATATGTCAGCTCTGACACGCATTTTTTTACAATAACGAATACCGTTAGAAATATATTCATCTCGTTCTAGCAAGAGAGGTTGCATAGTTAAACGTCACTCAAAGTATCTTATTCACACGTTTTCACTTCCCATATATTTTCATACAACCGGCATTTATTGTTTCTTAAAGAGTCAAGTACAAACTATATAAAATATTGTATCACATAAAATATATACTAATATTATAAAGCTGAAGAGTTTGTTTGTTTGTTTGTTTAATCTCAGGAACTACTGGTCCAATTTGAAAAATTATTTCAGCGTTAGAGAGTCTATTTACTGAGAAAGGTTAGGCTATATAATATTTTTGTACCTCTTTTTTCTTCATCACTACATAGTATAAAACAAAGTCGTTTTCTCTGTCCCTGCACATGTATGTACGCTTAAATCTTTAAAACTACGCAACGGATTTTGATGCGGTTCTTTTTAGTAGATAGATTGTTTCAAGAGTAAGGTTTATATGTATAATAACATCCATTAAATAGTGGAGAAATACTGTTATTTTTGAGTTTTCTAATGTTATGTCGTAAATAATCATTATTTTTTCGCTTAAATTGCAAACGCAGGCTGAACCCTACGAGATTTATCAAAATAATGTACTAAGTATTGTACACATTAAAAAGGTCTACAGAAAACTCCGCTATGGTGTATGTCTATCTCTTATGGATATCCCACAATAACATTTTTTTGTCATTTACTTTTTACGACAAATAATGGCTAATTTTCAAAACGATTTTAACCAATACAGCATTAATCCTTATCTAATTAAATACCTTAAATACATTGTTGATTTAATATAGATCTATATGGCCCTTTACAGCATATGATTTAAATGAATATTTTCGAAGATATTACAGATTTAAAAATTGCAGTACGTAGCGTTTGCGGCGGTTCCGGCCGGCTTTTTAACCGACTTCCAAAAAATCCTTTCTTTTTTTGGAAGTCGGTTAAAAATTACTGAATCGATTTTAATCATTTTTTCAGTGAATGACATAGGCTATAATTATATTTTATACCCGTGCGAAGCCGGAGAGGGTCGCTAGTATATTATATATTAAGTACCTCTTTTTTTAATTAACGTGGATGAAACCGCTAGGGCACATCTAGCCCTCAGATAATATGTAACTATCTTACACTAAGCTTAAAGATAGTTACATATTATGAGGTACAATGGGCGAACTTATATCTAATTAGCTATTTCTTCTAGACTTATAAATATTAACTTCTTAATTGATATATTTTTAAACATGTATTTCAATTTCTAGTTATTTGATGGGTTATATTAATGTCACTCTACATGTTAATGATTTAAGTTTAAGCATTAATAATTTTTGACTACGAGTTCAATTGTCTGTTTAATTTTTTTCTATAGCTACTAGTCTGATTGGGGTTAATCTTTTTCTATTCCTTACTTTATTTACTTCATTTTTATTTACTTTCAGGTGCGTCATGGATACTAAGTCATCGCTTTTAAATTCGATTGATAGATGAACGACTTCTCTTCACACGATATAATTGCTAAATACACCTTAATTAAAAAATTAATACTAATATGTTAAGAGACTTAAGACAATAAGAAACAAATATATTTATATTGTAAATCATAGATAAGAATTGTCATTTATACTATTACTAGTGGTCGCCCAGTGCTCGAAATTCGACCATAATTTAAAATTTAAATTAAGAAAAACCGAAATAATAATTTTGATAAAGAACCTTTTTTTGATTTTCAATGTGACTATAGACTATGACAATCAACAAAAAAAATTAATGTATTGATTTTAGTGTATTTTTTTTTTGTATTGATTTAATATATTTTTATGCATAATTAAAAAAAAATATATTAGCATTCTGCATTCCTTCTCTATATTAACTATAAGTGTACTAAATTTCATACTCCTCCATCTCGTTTTTGCTTCACATATAGATTTTACTAATAACAATAATATTAACATGAAACGATTTTGTGTTAAAAAACATCTGTTGCTCAAAGTTCTTTATTAAGTAGGTATATACTGTATTATATTAGTTGTTTTTTATAATAAAAAACCATGATATGCTAATAAAGTGGGTGATTGTGACAAGAGGCTATTTCAATATCATGTTCGAACTTGAAATTCCGCGTTTGTTATTTTATAGAGCAAAAGTGAAATTAAATATTTCATAGTCAAACTAAGTATAGTACTTGAGTTTATTTAGTACTTGAGCATGTAAATTTAATTATTCATTTTTTTACTTGTTTCTTGCATTAAATTCTGAAAAACGCTCTGCGATTAAACTTTATATTAAGGTAACTTTATGTGACCTCTTGAATTCAAAACTTGAAGAAAATATTGTACCGAATTTACTTGTTAGAACTGTCTAAATCGTCTTCTGTCAGAACGATCGTGGTTGCGCTGACGAGGTACATGATGGGGTGCTCGGTGGGTGGCTCTCCTGGCTATGTGCTTCCATTTTTGTCTGTTACAGGTGTCGCGAGTACACTAGACCATGGTGGACTCTAAATTATACTAAACTGTTATACGCTGTGTAATTTATCCTCATACGATTAAGTCGTCAAACAAGCGTACGGCTCACCTAATGGTAAGCGGTTACCGCAGCTTATAGAGGTCTGCAACACCAGAAGCATCGCAAACCCTACCAACCCTACCTCCAATCCCCACACAGGAACACTAATCAGCTTAGCAGTATTATTTAGCACTTGTAACAAACAGATTAACATAATTCCAATACAATACATAACAAAATGAATTAATTCTGATATCATCGGCAGCACAACATTTTACAATATTTACATAAAATTCAAATACACACAGCTCATTCGTTTTTAAATCACCATTTCAATAAAAAACCAAGCTAAGGCAACTTTTCGTCTAAAAAAATCAATTCCATCGATGAAAAGTATAGTTATACACCTTATCGTAACGCGACACTTTGCCACCGCGGTAGACTTAGCATCGGGCTTTTAAGCTTCTGTTCTGTAATGGAAACTTGATCATTTTTATTAAAAACGTTTCTTTTGATAATGTTTTTATATTTATAATATCGTGTTTCGGATAATATGTTAACGGTTCATTTAATGTTATATTGGATGATATATAATGGGTTCGGTGATGGTCGTTCTTAGAACTAATAGTAATATTTATATTGACCGCCGTTCTGATAGTGTGAAAACTCCATTAACGACGGCAGTCACGGGTTCGATTACTATTCTCATTAAATATGTAATTATATTTTATAGCACTATTTGTGATAGGTCTGGGCTTGCAGGTCTTCTCTTTTAATATTGGAAAGCACGTTGACCAGTCAGTCCCTTATTTGGCACCCTTTTGAATGCATTTTTTATTGAATACTAGCTGTGCCCGCGACTTCAATCAACAAAAAAGTTATTGTTCATTTCGTAGAGTAATAAAATAAATAAATTTCTAAAATAAAAGTAGTCTGCGTTACACCTTATTACACCAGCTCTTCCAGTGAAAGTCCCGTCAAAATTAGTTCAGCCGTTGCAGAGATTAGCCGGAACAAACAGACATACAGACGGACAGACAAAAATTGTAAAAAAAGTTACTTTGGTATATGTACCGTGTATTTTCATATGCATTTAGTAAAAAGCTGTTATTTTAATATTACAAACAGACACTCCAATTAATTTGTTTGTATAGATTGCTAGTTACATTGATATACCGTAAAATATTTTAATTACTTAGACACTATCTGCGTAAGATTGCCGGTGTAGGCTGGATGAGGATTGTGGAAAACCGGGATGTCTGGCGCGAACTTGGGACGGCCTATGTCCAGCAGTGGACTGCAATAGGCTGAACTGACTGACTGACTGACTGATTAAGACACTACTCCTTGTTATTTCTAATCCAGTAAAAAACCTCTTAACTTAGAATTAGTTCACATCATTGATTAGCTTTACTCTTAGGAAGTCTATTTCATAAAAGCGATTCAAAAGAGTAATCAAGCTAATGCAATAATTGTGTTTGCTCACAATCGAAAAAAACCGACTTCAATTACATCGACAAGTAATAAACCGTAAGTAGACGAAAAAAAATAACAAACGCACTAGTCGTCACTACGATTTTTGAGAGTTTCCCTCGATTTCTCTGGAATTCCATCATTAGATCCTGGTTTCTTTATCATGGTACCACACTTGGGGTATCTCCTTTCCAACAAAAAAAAAATAATTATCCAAATCGGCTCATAAATGACGAAGTTATCCCCAAATACACAAAAAAATATATATATGGTCGAATTAAGTGACATCCTCCTTTTTTTAAGTCAGTTAAAAATAATCCAAAATCATTATAACAACGCCAGCTTATCGCACCAAAACAAACATATAAAGTAAGCCGTAAATGTATTAAAATAGAGCCTTTTTGATATTTTTAAGTTCATAAAATCTAATTTTGTCTCATAAATATTAATATGTTCGACGCAGAGTTCGACGTCTTATGACTCGAGTATCGAATACAGAGTGATCCTCTCGTCCTCGCGCTAACACTCCGGCATGTTTTTATCTAGTTGTTATTGTTTTAATTTCCTGAATTTTGGCAGTTTCTTTGCAAATGTATTATTTGCAAACAACACAATCATCTCTGAGCAGAATCTGCATTCATTATGAAATGGCAGATTTGCAATAATTTTTATGTATTTTTAACCGACTTCCAAAAAAGGAGGAGGTTCTCAATTCGACTGTATTTTTTTTATGTATGTTACATCAGAACTTTTGACCGGGTGGACCGATTTCGACAATTTTTTTTAAATCAAAAGGTGCTGTGTGTCAATTTTGTTAGAAAAAGGATATTCCTAGTTTGGTACTATGATAAGGAAACCAGGATCTGATGATGGGGTCCCAGAGAAATCGACGGAAACTCTTGAAAATCCGCAATAACTTTTTACTGGGTGTACCGATTTTGATAACTTTTAATTTAATCGAAAGCTGATATTTATCATGTGGTCAAATATAAATTTTATAGAGATCTGATAACTACTTTTTGAGTAATCTTTGATAACGCGTAGTTACTTGACTATTTTTCGTCGATCTACGTTGTATTACTCTTCGATGTAATTGAAGTCGGTTTTTTTTTTTTCGTTTGCGAGCAAACATAATCATAGTTACAATATGTAATTCCGTTAATACTAATTTACAAAGTAAATTTTGTAATTAAATGACAAAATTTTATTAAACATTATACATATTTACAATTAACAACTTAAGAACTAAATATTTACAGATGGTATTGGTATAATCATGCCCGCGTGGAATTGTGCCAAGAATGCTGGCAGCATTTCCCCGTTGAATCGCTATGCCGATTCTCTGGGAATTTGTAATTTAAAAATAAAAAACATTACTCTCCTTCTGCAGTCGAGTAAAAATTACAATAATAAATGACACTTATATGTAAAATATTATACAAATATTCTTAGAAAAAAATATTAAAACCGTGTTTGAAGAAAGAATAATGCATTGTCTAGACGAAGAGTCAGCTTTCATTACTGTACATATTTCACGTTCCAGGAAGATGGCTGGCGGCTGCTGTGAGGCTGGTCCAGGATAACCAGGCTGAGCGTATGTTGAGATACTGGGTTATATTTTCAAACAGTGTTGTTATGTGTGAATTGTTATGAGTGAAAATATTGAGACTATTACCTGCACTGCACGTATTCTAAAAGTATGTCTTTTATACCTCCGTTACACTTTTGTACAAGAGAATAAAGTTAATGTTTCATTCCAGTGACCGTTTTATCTTTGTTTTTATTTCATACTAGCTGACCCGGCGAACTTCGTATCGCCTAACAGTCGATTCTTTAATTTTATTAATTTTTTTTTTATTTAGAATTTTCTCTCCGTAAGAACCATCCTCGTACTTCAAGGAATATTTTAAAAAAAGAATTAGCGAAATCGGTCCAACCGTTCTCGAGTTTTGCGCTTAGCAACACATTCAGCGACTCATTTTTATATTATAGACTATTAAATTACAAAATCATCTTGATCAACTCTATTATAAGAAGTTTCAGGATAATCAGAATAAATAAAATAAATAAAATATCAGATGAAAGTCGTGATCAATCACTGAACTACTATATTGTAACATAAACAGCCTTGCTCATCATACGCTGATCCTCACACCTAGGAGATGAGCGCTCACGTCGGCGCGACACTCTCAAAGAACATATTAATCACGACGTGACGTCACCGCTGTGCTATTAGAGAAAGGTTTTTTTTTATCCTCTTTATCTCCGGAACTGCAGCTGGTGTCTCTAATGATATGCGAAGGTAAGTCATGTCTCAACACTCATAGTAGACTATGACTAGACTTAATATACTAGGCCATATAAATATTGGCTAATAAATCATTTGTTGAAGTAATTCAAAAGTAATTCAATCATTTTGAATGAAATAATAACAAACATCCATTCATACGGCCACACTCACAAACATTCGCATACTTGACGTAATATGCAAACATATAAAATAATATACAAAATATTCTTTATTTCACAGAACAAGCAGCTTGTTCTAGTTTCTCGTAACTCCTTTATCACCACACTTATCCAACTGGATCCTACTGAGAAGCCACATTGTGACATTTGTCATTTTCATACAAAGCCACATTGTAATTAAATATAATGATGATATCATATAAAATTCACTGACCTGGCGAACTTTGAACCTCTATATTTTTTTCGTGAATTCATCGACTTTTTTATAATTTTACACATACACACATCTGACAATAATGAACACAACAAAACAAGATTATCCAAAATGGCGCAGAAGACGCTATTGAATAAAGTAATTCTGATTTTTTTTTTATTTTTTATTTATTAAGTTGTAAATTTTAACTACAAAATATTCGACTAACTAACCATTCTAAAGAATATGTAGATATTCATCACGCACTCTATACAACGCCTAGACAGCCATCTTTACCGTCTGCTATGCTACACGCTACACGCATTCTACACAATGTCGGCTACACCCTCAGCATTTTTAGAAGTAAATTATATATATTATTATATTTTGACTTTAATATATATACAAGTATCACGCACCTAAACATCGACGGTTTGCAGATTCGACTTCCGCTCGGGATGGATAGTTGTATTTGTATAAATATTTCATTCCGATCTGGTTTTCTGTCCTTGTAGGTCTCCCCGCCGTACCTCGGTGAGCATGGTGAGCAGTTGATCCCAGTAGTTATCATAGCCACTTGATAGCGATCGTTACTTGTTCTAAGGAACATATCCACCTACCTGAATTAAGCTGACCCTTCCCATATCATCATAATCATCATCATAACAGCCTATACAGTCCACTGCTGGACATAGGCCTCCACAAGTTTACGCCAAAAATAACGTGAACTCATGTGTTTTGCCCATAGTCACCACGCTGGGCAGGCGGGTTGGTGACCGCAGTACTGGCTTTGTCGCACCAAAGACGCTGCTGCCCGTCTTCGGCCTGTGTATTTCAAAGCCAGCAGTTGGATGGTTATCCCGCCATCGGTCGGCTTCTTAAGTTCCAAGGTGGTTGTGGAACCTTGTTATCCCTTAGTCGCCTCTTACGATACCCACGGGAAGAGAGGGGGTGGCTAAATTCTTTAGTGCCGTAGCCACACAGCACCCTTCCCATACATGGAGAAAAAACCCTGTGCCTGTATGTAACTAAAACTTTTTCGAATATTTCAAACACGTTTTACCGTTACTATTATTTCGCATTGCAATTACTGACTTGGCAAAAATTTATAAGTTACTAGCCTCTACCCTGCGCGCGTTGCTACGCTTTTGTTTTGGTCGTACCAACTCAGGAACCTTTATGGGCTCATGCACAACACTTTGATGAAGATCGTGACATGATCAAATGCATAGTTTACGATTCTATAAAGTACATACTGACAAACATTATATATATAGATTGATAACTGCGGTTTTCGTATGTTAACATTATCTGTATAATGATTTCCATGCCGTGAAAATCTTAATACTAATTTCCAAATCAGTTTTATATGATTTAATGAAAGGATTCAATACTAATACTTTATTTTCCACTTAATTAATCATAATAGATTTTAATTTAACTTTCACAGATATACTTAATTATCAACATCTTACAATTGGTGTGTGTCGTCTAAACGCCGGACTGTTGAAGTTAATAGTTTAACTCAATTACGTCCTAACTTAACGGAGATTATGTCGTCAAAGCAATTAACAGTTTTCTAACAGTTTTATTTCTTACGGCAGTGCTTCTCAATCCTATTTCAAAGGTGCACTCAAACTTAATATTTTGTAAGATAGACAAGATGAACAGTTTGACTAACTGAATTGTGTGGTTTTTTTTTAATAAATATATATTTATATTTTTTTGCTAAGATTGTAGGTCGCTAAATTCATTGATACCCTTTCAAAGTCAAGCAATTAGTTATTCAAAACCGAAACGTATAGTAGACAGTATTAGATTTAGCACAAGATTAAAACAGCACCTCGAAATGGTACAGCATTCAAGAAAGTTTGGCAAAACGTCCATACAGATCCCTAGGCCCAAAAAATTGAGGCACAGCTTGAGAGCCACTGTCTCGGTGTAATGAGGCGTCTCATTCAGCTTCTTAATTATCCATTACTTGTATCTAAAATCATTCTAATCACTTCACGAATCTTATCTGGGGATTTGGTATTTTCGTGGTTAATTTGCTTTTTTTATGCGACACGTTTTAAAGTTTTGTGAGGAGATTTGTCCCGCTAATGGTTTCGAGTGTGTAAGCTGCGTATGAGATAAAAAATAACTTGTTTTTTAAGCATTCAATGTAACTGGTTAATTATCTTTATTCGATTAGTTGATTTCGATTTTTTAAGTATTTAAGTACTCCCTCGTACTTCCTGCAGCTTACAGATTTGAGTGCAACATGGACAAGGAAATTAAAATGCGAGACTCTGTTCAGCATTCTTTTCCCTTAAAATTGGTGATATTGTTATAGACGACCGTTCAAACTGTGTACAAAATTTTGCAATATTTGTTCGTCATATATGTGGACTAAATATCTATATGTTTTTTAACTGACTTTAAAAAAGGAGGAGGTTACTTAGTTCGACCGTGTATATATATATATATATATATGTTTTTTTTTTTTTTACTAGCCCGTTGGCGCAGTTTGTAGTGACCCTGCTTTCTGCTCCGAGGGTTGTGGGTTCGATTCCCACCCCGAGTCTGGGTGTAATATAAATATTTATTTATATATGTATTATTTATAAGTATGTTTATCGAAAAAAAAAAAAAAAAATATATATATATATATCTAGCTATATACCAGTTGGCTGTTACCTATAACACAAGCATTTAGTTGCTTACTTTAGGAACAGACGACCGTGTGTGTATTGTGTAGATATTTATTTATTTATTTATTATTTATTTATATATATATATATAATTTTTTTTTAATTTATGTTCGGGGATAACTCCGTCGTTTACGAACTGATTTTGATAATTCTTTTTTTGTTGGAAAGGAGATATCCCTATTTTGTTTGGTACATTGATAAGGAAACCAGAATCTGATGATGGGATCTCAGAGAAATCGAGGGAAACTCTCGAAATCCGCATAACTTTTTACTGGGTGTATCGATTTTAATGATTTTTTAACCGACTTCCAAAAATGGAGGAGGTTCTCAATTCGACTGTATTTTTTTTTAATGTATGTTACATCAGAACTTTTGACCGGGTGGACCAATTTCGACAATTTTTTTTAATCGAAAGGTGGTGTGTATCAATGGGTCCCATTTAAATTTATTTGAGATCTAACAACTACTTTTCGAGTTATATCTAATAATGCGTTTTTACTTGACGCTTTTTTCGTAGACCTACGTTGTATTATACCGCATAACTTTTTACTGGGTGTACCGATTTTGATAATTCTTTTATTGTTGGAAAGGGGATATCCCTAGTTTAGTACCATGATAAGAAAACCAGGATCTGATGATGAAATCCTAGAGAAATCGAGGGAAACTCTCGAAAATCCGCATTACTTTTTACTGGGTGTACCGATTTTGATAATTTTTAATTTAATCGAAAGCTGATGTTTATCATGGGCCACATTTAAATTTTATCGAGATCTGATAACTACTTTTTGATTAATCTTTGATAACGCGTAGTTACTTGACTATTTTTTCGTCGATCTACGTTGTGTTACTTGTCGATGTAATTGAAGTCGACTTTTTTTTCGTTTGCCTGCAAACACAATTATATTACACATATTTCACAATATTTTATAATAATTATCAAACTATAGAAATAAAGAGTATTTAAATTTTTTGAGAAAGCGCTTCTTACTATATTCGTACAGTATGAAACACAGATATGCATATACACTCTGTTACAATATGTACTGTACCGTAAAAACTAACCCTTCAGCCCTCATCTCCTAACTACACATAACAATACGCACAATAACATATTTGTATTTTAAACTAACTTAAAATCATATAATATAATAAAAGCATGAGCATTAGAATAAATTGAACATTATGGTCAAAATAACTCAACTTTGCATGTTTTCATCGCTCGATGTTAACGTGACACGACAACCGGTCTGATATCAGAGACCCGAGGCCTGTCCCTATATTTTATCGTTTGATTTACATAATTTAATTGGCATCTTAGTTCATTTGAACTTTCGGTCGTAAGGTCATAGTCTTGGAGATAGAAATGAATGAAATTCACTTAAGCAGTACTTTTATAGAGATACCAAGCTGGGTCATTTGACGTCGACGGAGACAGCTTTTCTCATTAATTAATGAACCAATGAATGGTTCATGTAGCTTTACTCATAAAAATAATTATTCATTCGCTAACGGAAATGAATAGTTAATAAATAAATAAACGCCTCACACTCAACGGTTTCCACTAGCATTAACTCCTGTGTCGGGGATATGGAAAAACACTACACAAAAGCACTAACGTCCAGACCACGGCAAATATTTATACAGTCAATATAGTATGCCATGTGCGGGGATCGAAACTGCGAACTGATGCGAAAGCAGTAGTTTGAAAGTAAGAATAATGAATGAGAAGGTTCGTTACACGGATTGTTTACCAATGTATAGTTTTAGCTCGGTAAACCTTCCCCTTACATGAGCTGTAGATAACAACAGAATTATATATTATAAAACCAAAAATTAAAAAATATAAAACTGTTTTAAAACATCCACAGCTAAATAATACTGTTTTGAAGCAGTATTGTGTTCCTGTTGGTGAGAAGGGCGAGCTCCTGGATGGATTGGGGATTGGGTCGGCAACGCGCTTGCGATGCTTCTGGTGTTGCAGGCGTCTATAAGCTACGGTAATCGCTTACCATCAGGTGAGCCGTACTCTTGTTTGCTGACCTAGTTATAAAAAAAATAAAAAAAAATGTATTTATTAGTGTTTATATAAAGAGTTGCTGTACTCTTTCGTATCTTTAGAAACTCAATCTAACATCCCCATAGAGTTTCGATTACAAAACAAACTTTCGTGTGGTCCATCGTCACCATTTCGCTGACTTTTAATAAATCATTAGCTGTATTTAAAAACACGATAGTCTTCAACGTCAAACCGACGAACACGACCACATTCACGTTATTTACGACTCACTCAGACTCTCATAAATAGCCAACGATTCTTAATACTACTTAATATGTCTTAATGCTCAGCTGCGTGAATACTAATTAGAAAAGATATTTTTTTGTTAATCTAAATTATTATAATATTGACATTGCTCTATGACATTTCGATTTAAGTTATATTTGAAGACTAGCTATGCTCGCGACTTCGTCCGCGTATCGTTCGTTGTAACAAAAAAGTTATTGTTCAGTTCGCAGAGTTATGATCTAAATAATCTAAAATAAAAGTAGTCTAAGTTACTCCTTATTACATCAGCTACGTTTCAGAAATTAGCCAGAACAAAAGACAGACAGACAAAAATTGTAAAAAATGTTATTTTGGTATATGTACCGTGTATATATCCATATGCATTTAGTTAAAAAGCGGTTCTTTTAATATTACAAACAGACACTCCAATTTTATTTATTTGTATAGATTTTAATACTAGTAGAGAAAGCAATTATAAACCTTTTATTGTGAACTGATATTTAAAAAAAAAGATGAAACAAGAGTAATCAGTGTTAAAAAACTACGTCACTGTTTCAAAATAATATGACTGATTTAAAAATAAGAGGCTCTATCAATTGCATTGTATGTAGGACATATTACTCTAGAATATATTACGAGTCAATTTTAGTTTTATGATTAACTCTGAAGATATATCAGATGTTTGTGAAGACTCCCGAGTAGTACACAACTCGAAAGCGATTTCATTAAAACAAAAAAGGATCACGTTTTTTTAAGTAGATTCAAAAAGATAAGCGCTCAAGTGGAGTCTTGTGATAATTAATTATCTTTCTTGTCTTGTAATAATGAATTTAAAGTTAAATTATATTTTCCGCTATTTAATATTTATTTAATAACTCGAACGGTCAGTTGACATGACGGTCGCCTACAGTGGACCTACTTATGCAAAAGGGAACCAATCCACACAAGTGCCATAATCGAGATAATGACACAGAAGCTTTCAAAAATCAACCTTCTATCGACCCTGTAAAGATCAAAATGATCTGACAATTTTTACAGAATAAAACATTTCTATGACAAAGTTATCAACCAACATAACAGCAGTTGTTTAATAAACTAACAAGATCCATACCACATGGTCCTTTAATTTTATATTTTTTAATCAAATAAGTAGAACCATGCGGGTTGGTTCTTGTTTGCATATTAAAATAGGTGTAATCCTGTAGTTTACAAAGATTCACATTACTTGTTCCTTGTTGATATAATTTTATTTACGACGTCTAAGAAGTCATGTCCTTTGTATCTGTGTTGTGTAATAAATCCTCCTTAAAATTATTATTAAAATGTTTCAGTGGAAAAGAGATTAGCTCATTTAAAAAGTTTTATTCCCTAGGATCATATAATGCGCAAAATATGTTTTTAACTGCTTTAATAAAAGAACAAGCTGTGAAGCATCATTACGTTGCAACTGACAATAAAACTAAAATTTCACAGAAAAAGAAAAAGTCTTACTCTCGCCAATATTTTCTAGATGGTGTATCAGTTTGTAGAGATATGTTTGACAAAACATTACAGACGTCGACAAAACGAATAAATACGTCGCTTTGTAAGGTGCGATCGCACAGTTGCATTAAAGGTAATCGTGGTTCGCATGGCGGTTGCAATAGAGCATCTCCTGAAAGCGAGGAGTTCTTTATTAACCTTATGAAAAGGTTGTCGACATATGTATTATCGCCGACAAAAACAGAAGGGGTTAAGTTTTTGGGAGCAGACAAGACTTTATTAAAAATATTCGAATTATACGTCGATGAAGCGAAAACCACTGGCGTGAAAATATTATCTGCTGCAAAAGTCAACAAATTGTTTTTTACAAAATTACTAATTGATTTAATACTAATTGAGGACTGACATGAAGCTAGCTAAAGATGATATCACTGTCGAGACTCTGACTTTTGACCTCGAAAACACGTTACCTCTACCCTGTATACCTACAAATATCGTCTTTTACAAAAGACAAATCTGGGTACACAGTTTAGGGATACATACTGGGAGCAAAGACGAAGCTTACTGTAATGTGTGGGTAGAAGGAGAAGCTGGCCGATATGCTCAAGAGGTGGGGTCTTGCCTCATCAAACATATCATGGAAAGGCTTGATGGCAAGGTAAAATATCTGATTTTATGGAGTGATGCGTGTGGAGGTCAGAACCGCAATATAAAATTGATCTTAATGCTGAAAGCCATGTTGAATGAACATCCAACTTTAGACCAGATAAATATAAAATTCCTTGAATCAAGGCGTAGCTTCCTCCCAAATGATACAGATTTTAGAAAGATAGAATGTGCCTTAAAGCGTCACCAGAGGCTCTATACACCGGATGATTATATTCAGGTTATGAAAACTTGTAACAAAAACGAAACCAATGCATGTACATAGGATGAAAAATGAAGATTTCTTGTCATCATTGAAGTTAGAAAAAAATATAATAAATAGAAAGAAAAAGATACACGGAGAAAAAGTTTCATGGCTTCATACCAAAGAAATTATGATTAAATAGGATGAAATGTTCAAAATTTACATGAAAACTAATTTAAATGAAGATTTTAAGGTTGTGGATATAAAAAAAAAATGTTCGCGGAAGATAATATTTTATAACAAAATCGATAATGGAGCCACTTTGGCCAACAATGAAAGCTGTCCCTGACGCTAAGTTAAAGGATTTAAAAAGTATGCTACACTTAATTCCGCAAGGCACCCATGATTTTTATGTAAAACTTATTGGAAAAGATGATATAGAATATTATTGCAAAATAAAAAAGGATATGTTAAAAGAAATATGGGAAATTGACCTGAAAAACATTCAAGATCGTCTTCTATATCATCTTTTCCGATCAATAATAAAATAAATAAATAATAATAAAAGGGTATGTTAAAAGAAATAAAAAAATTCCATATGTTAAAAGAAATATGGAATTTTTCATTGTTTTCCTATAAATTTATAAAAATTAACAAAGAACCAACCCACACAGAGATAATTTTGCAAAAAGGAATCAACGAGTTTTCCTTTTATTATTATTAAAAATGCCAATGATTTTCCTCAATATTATATTTGTATACATAGAATAAATGATTTGGTACAATATTATAAATAAATTTTATTCAAAGTAACAAACAATTTTACTGTATACAAAATTTTGACAAAAACGGCTTTTTCTCAAAACTGTCAGTGTGTGGGTTGATTCTGTTTTGCGTAAGTAGGTCCTACTGATCAACATCGCTCATGATCGTTAAAGTAATCTTACCCACATCACGGTTTGTTAAAATTTTCATCGTCAAATTAACGACGTGTCATACACGCTACGTGACACGATACGTGACGGGGACGATACCTACGTGACGGAACGACGGACGTTAGAAGCGGTGACTCTCAAATTTAATTCTTCATGTTAGTCATTGATATATTACTCATTTTGGAACATTTTAAACTTATTCTTTTAGTACATAACAATTTATTTCGGAAATGGCTGGTTAGATTTTTAAGCAGTTGGATAATAAAATTATTCACAATTTTCACCGACTTCAAAAAAAGGAGGAGGTTACTCAATTCGACCGTATATATATATTATGTATGTTCGGGGATAACTCCGTCGTTTATGAACCGATTTTGATATTTTTTTTTTGTTGAATCCTAAAATCCTCCTAATCCTTTCCCTAATTTGGTACTATGATAATGAATTCAGGATCTGATGCTGGGTTCCCAGAGAAATCGAGGGAAATTCTCGAAAATCACCATAACTGTTTACTGGGTGTACTGATTTTAATAATTTTTAATTTAATCCAAAAGCCGATGTTTATCAGGTGGTCACATTTAAATTTCATCGAGATCTGATTACAACTTTTGGAGTAATCTTTGATAATGCTTGATATTTACTTGACTATTTTTTCGTCTACCTACGTTGTATTACTTGTCGATATAATAGAAGTCGTTCGCCTGCAAAACCCAATTATTAAACCTAAATATTTCTTCATTTGGAAAAATAAAATTAAGTAGTTAGAGTGAAACACGTTCTTAGTCAATTTCAAAATGAAACTTTCATTCTGTCGCCCCAAATTTTTTCATTCATCTATCGCATGTCGCAAATCGTATGTCGTAAGTGGTTCGCGGTATTTTTGTGTTTTAATCTGTGTTTGAATATTAATGTTTTTATACACTAAAGTTTTACTTACATTGTGGTTTTATAACAATTCTTTTTTTTTTTAATTTTTACTCACTTTTAATATCAGAACTTTGGGTTAAAAGGTTTGTTATGTTATACACATATTTGGTGACAAGTGATCCTGTCGATCATACTAAGCATTACTTCAGCGAATAAACTCAAAAGAATCTCAGAACCTTTTACCGTAATTCGAGGTTCAGTTTCACCACTTGTCGCAACTTCAGAACGATCATATTCCTATCAGAGACTCGTGGAGCGTATCAAATGTTTGTTTCAATGTAATCGGTACAAGCCGCTCCCGAGGTGTTCCAGCTAGGCCTGATAATGAAAAGAGATAAGTACATGTCCAGACCTAGGGCTGACATTGACATTACTAACAAACGTTCCAAAGTGACAGGGAATTGAGCAATATAAAGAATTTTTTTTCTATATTTATCCAAAAAATAAAATGTGTAATAGTCTTTGTACCTACTTGATTTTTTACCAATTTATTTTTTTACATGCCACTATACTTCTTTTTTCATTTTATCTTTTTCTGTTTTTAATTTCTTAAGCAAACTTCGTCCTGATAATAATAGACATACGAAAAAAGGGATTGTCTTATATGGTGCGATCTTTCGGGCTTTTTTTAACCGTCTTCCAAAAAAGGAGGAGGTTCTCAATTCGACTGTATTTTTTTTTTTTTTTTGTATGTTACATCAGAACTTTTGACCGGGTAGACCGATTTCGACAAATTTTGTTTTAATCGAAAGGTGGTGTGTGCCAATTGGTCCCATGTAAATTTATTTGAGATCTAACAACTACTTTTCGAGTTATATCTAATAATGCGTTTTTACTTGACGCTTTTTTCGTCGACCTACGTTGTATTATACCGCATAACTTTCTACTGGATGAACCGATTTTGATAATTCTTTCTTTGGTAGAAATATCTCTAGTTTGGTACCATGATAAGGAAACCAGGATCTGATGATGGGATCCAAGAGAAATCTAGGGAAACAATCAAAAATCCGCAATAACTTTTTACTGGGTGTACCGATTTTGATAATTTTTAATTTAATCAAAAGCTGATGTTTATCATGTGGTTACATATAAATGTTATTGAGATCTGATATGAATTTTTGAGTAATCTTTGATAACGCGTAGTTACTTCACTATTTTTTCGTCGATCTACGTTGTATTACTCGTCGATGTAATTGAAGTCGGTTTTTTTTCGTTTGCGAGCAAACACAATTATTCTTAAATACATTACTTTTATTTACATTGATTAAATTTCCCCGACGTATTGTATCTCTGACATCTAAATGTCCATCTAAAATACGACAAATCTAAGGAAACCTAGATGAAGGACAGCCCTACTCTGACCCACTCAGTCGCGAGAAATGCTTCGAGCACGACACCACGATGTAATCTTGATCGTATCATGACAATTACGTGTGTGTCAAGCTCGACTGATCTTGAGAGTTGCATGATATCGTATTTAAGAAACACATAAAACGTTGTTAGTTCTAGAAACAGAAATTCTCTTTACATTGAGTCCTAGAACTACCGGCCATCGTTCATCTTTACTTCAATAAATTGCACGTTACTTACTGTAGTATCTATAACATGTGCACCAAAAATAGCGTGAACTCATGTGTTTTGCCCATAGTCACCATGCTGGGCAAGCGGGTTGATGACCGCAGGGCTGGCTTTGTCGCACCGAAGACGCTGCTGCCCGTCTTCGGCCTGTGTATTTCAAAGCCAGCAGTTGGATGGTTATCCCGCCATCGGTCGGCTTCTTAAGTTCCAAGGTGGTAGTGGAACTGTGATATCCCTTAGTCGCCTCTTACGACACCCACGGGAAGAGAGGGGGTGGCTATATTCTTTAGTACCGTAGCCACACAGTAAAAAAAACATAATAAAAAAAACATTAATATAATCAAGCATAAGTCCATGTGAAAGAAATCAGAATAATTTTTAATCAAAATATTTAATTATGAAGCGACCTCTGGAACTATCAAATTGGTCACCCCTGACTTCATGCATGCACTTATAGAAATCCACGTTTTAGTCCCTAATGACATTGTAATAAGGGTTACAGTACAAGGTTAGAAGATAAACAAAAATCATACGCATGTAAATGTTAAGATTAGATCAGTGACGCGTCACGCCGAGTTCCCACGATGCGAGACATACATACACTAACTATCCATGTTCACTCGAAGATATGAGTGAAAAATTACATTTGTATTGTTGTATGAGATGTGCAGGAATTTTTAGATGAAAAGATATCGAGATTAGAAAACAAATGTACAGTTTTGTCATCTGTCTTTTATGTAAGTTTGGGAGAAATTTTGGATATGTGTCCGAAATCTTTTTCAAACTATTTGTTAATAAGCCTGTCTCTTAAACTATATAAATAAATAATTATAATACAAAATTTGAGACGGCTTGGTCATGTAGGTTTACTGTTATACAACTAGGTCGGTAAACCAACGGCTCACCTGATGGTATTACCGTAGCTTATAGACGCCTGCAATACCGGAAGCATCACAAGCGCGTTAGTGACCCTACAACAAATCCCACTAGGAGCCCTGATCATCTTACTCGCCAAAGAAACACAGCACTGCTAGACAGAAGTATTACTTAGCTGTGATCTTCTGTAAGGTCGAGGTATTTTGCCAGTCAGGCTGGTCCGGATTTTGAGCAGTATAATTCTGCTGTGCCCTACCTCAGTTTTCATCTATAGTACTTTTTTTAAATACAATGCGTTTGGCCACTATTTCATTAATTTCTGATGATAAGTGAAAATGCGGTCTAAGATGGAGATCAAGCTTACCTAGAAGTAACCTATTCACTCGCGACTTAAAGATCCCCAGGTTATAATATAATATATAATAATATATATAGGTAGGCCGTATGAAGGAAGTTTTCTAATAAGGCCGTCATGCCAGACCCTGTCAAATGCCTTCGAGATAAGAGAGAGTAAGGCTTATACTCATCTAGTTTACAGCAGTTGAAAAAAGACTAAGAATACCAAAAAGAAATCTGTATATTTCTGCATTTCTGGAAGTAACTTAAATTTCAGACATACCGTAGTGGAACAATTTTAGCGGACAAGATCTTCCTTTTCCAAAGAGTACTTAATTGTTATTTAGCCCAAGTTAGCTGGATAGTGTTGGGTATCTTAAGCCTAATACATTTAACCTTATCTATGAAATGATACTAAATATTTACATAATATACAAAAATATATGTTTCATGTATAATCATGGTGATTATATAGTGTAGCCCCCATTTATAATTTCATTGAACTGTATACCTTACTATAGCGATCACCGTTAATATATATTAAGAAAAAAGCTCAATCCTACATAACCAATCTCAATATAATCTCAATCATAATTATTTTCTTTGAATCAGAGATTAAGAATGTTCTTTAAGCACAATTTAAAAACACGAAATAATTTGAACGACAAATCGAAACAGTTTAACAACCTCGAAACTAATTCTATACACATATCGATCTATATACAGCGTGTCCGTATGTCCGACGCGTCTGGCTCTCAATTGAGCTGTCAATCTAATTACGATGTGTAATTTAAGTCAACGAGCTTAACATATTTCTTCTGATGTGACTCCGTGATTAACTGATGTGACTTTTCATAAAAGTAATTAAATAGATTAAGATTTATTTATAAGTGATTTGGGTAAGTCGAAATTTAATCAACTTTAAAGAAAAATAGGTTATGAGTTCTATGCGTATGTGTACCTATATGTGTAAAAGCAAAATACATGTGCGAGTATTTAATAATGTATTAAGAAATAAAATTGTTTTTATAATTATTTGTAGGGGTAGCGAGTTTTTTGTAAAAACGAAAAAAAATAGTCATTGAGTGTTTAAGTGTGTTTTTTATATGAAATATATAAGACGTAATGAAAGTAGCAGACTTTTAAATCCTATTCTTAGAAGAATTAAAATAAATTTTACTTTGTAATATTTTTTTCTTTCAAAATTATTACAACTAAAATATGTATTAAATTTAATATTGAATTTAAATTAAATTCATCCCAGTGGTGCGTGCGTAGAGTCAAGAACGTCTGCACGCGAAGGAATGCGAATATAACCATGGAGGGTCCTACTTGACAGTCGAGCCACGCGCGCAGGTGACAAAAATTTGCGTGTCTGACTTACTGGGACTTTACGCGCTACGAGCGAGATATGGGAATTTTAATTAGCTGCTATCAGATTACAAGCTTTCCTAATCAAGTATAACTAAATATTAATAAGAATATATTAAATGATGAAAAAAACAAACATGTAATATGTATTGTATATTGTCAGACCATCCAAGCGATTCTAAACAGTTTTAGAACTGCTGGTCTGAAGTTAGTGTTGTAAAAAACGCACGCCTATAATGAAACAAATATTTTACATTGTACAAGGGGCATGGGCAACTAACACCCCGTGTATGTTGTGAAATATAATAAAAAAAATGTGCGTGCGTACAAAGTACACTTGTCAGAAGTGAAACTTCTTTGGCACACCGTTCCAGCGCCATCGACAAAAACTTTAACGTTTCATCAAAACGTTGCCGTGTCATCCGTAAAAACTTTACCCTCATACGCAAAAACAATCACTTAAAAAAGACAGGGACAGACAAGTCATAGTCAATGACATAGATAAGTATCTAAAATAAGTGATCAAGTTCAGTCGTACCTTAAATATTGTGTTTACACGTCACCGACTATTTAGAGTATTCGCAGTCACGTTAGACTTAGACTTTTATTAAGGTAACTAGCTGTGCCGTGACTTCGTCTGCGTGCATTAAAAATAATTGTCAGTTCGCAGAGTTAAAAAATAAATAAATTTTTAAAACAAAAGTAGCCTAAGTTACTTCTTATTACATCAGCTATCTGTCAATGAAAGTCTCATCACAATCGGTCCAGCCATTTCAGAGATTATAACGCCAAGAATGTTTTGTTAGTTTAGTGGCACTGTAATTCACGCAAGACCTACCACAGAATTTATAATGATTGACAGTTTTCATTATTTTTTTCTCGATTTTTGAGATTTGGGGGAAAGCTTCAAATTACTAATTAATAGAAATATGCTTTATACTTTATATAAATAACAGCAATTCAAATGTGCTTCTCGTTACTTGAATAAAAATGTTCAGATTTAATTTTGATTTTCCATGTTCATAAAAATTTTGGTGTCTATGCACAAATATATAATAAAATAACAAAAAAAAAGTTTAATACTGCTCCTGCCGTGATATGTGTAGTCTATAAAAGTAAATAATATTCTTGAGATGGTGCACAGCTCTGGTATATTTGATAACCCCGCCATGTGTCGCCGAGACTGCCTCTTCACTGCACAAGCTTTACAGTTATTGAGATCTTTACGTATCTTAAACATCTTTGAATATGTAAAAATTTGAGTCTTTTTTTAAATTATATTTTGTTTTCAAAATATTTTTTATGGTATAAAAAAGTTATATATCACTGTCAGAAAACCCATTTTTTTTCTTAAAGAATTTGACGCAATTATTTTTCGTAGTCCAGTGTCCAACTATATTGTGTTATGTATAACTAACTGTCCTGTCGCTAGCCCAAACTCGTATTAAGAGAAATAATTGTTGCTTAGCCCGCACCACTTCGCTATTTATTTATTTTATAGGTACATCCACAGAATACGCATAAAACATTATATTGAATCATTATTACATTATTATTTAATATGTATCCCATTACGGAGTACACAACATTCCACAATATATTAATGTCATGCAGCAAGTATATTTAAAATTATTTCACATAAAAATTTTAAAAGCTCTAATATTCTAATTATTATTCTAATTATATGTATATATTTTTTATTTGATTTTATTTTTTAGTTTTCGGTCTATAAAAATTTATTCTCAATGAGACATATACCTATAAAAATATCGAGTTATAATGTTAATTAAATATAGTGTTTTGTTTTAATAGAATTTTCAACAGTAATTATGAACTCAGGATAGGCATACACAATAATTATGTTTTACGTGTTAATTACAAAGAACTTTGCACCTTATAATTTATTGTATTTAAGAATATTATTTTTCAAGAATAGCTGCAAATATCTCCACACTAGTGAAGCGCCAGCTTTACGAAGCGATTATTTACAGTTCGCGGGTCCGACACGGGGGCGACATGTGTTCGCGTCGTAACAATTTTACTGTCCACGACTTATGAACTGGTTTATAGCCGGCTTTATGAGTTATGGGAAGTTTATAGCTAAGCCGGTTTCGATGCGAGCCGTGCGTCAGGCGAGTGTAATTGTGGGTTTATTCAATAAAAAATACCTCGTGATGTATTATAAATTGTATTCGATGTGATTACTTGAAAGTAGCCGTAGTTTACTTGTGGAGATAATGAAAAATTTTATTTCAATTAATAGTACCTACTAAACTGTAATTTGTATAAGTTATGATTATATTTGTAAAGCTATTTGGAGATAATTACAGTGTTCGGTGTGAAGAGTAATGAATTCAGATAAACAGCCTCTAAGACTGGTTACTATCTGATATCAAACAGACGGATTCTAAACTTATAAATCTTATAGCGGTATATAAATAATGAATACTCACAACTGTTATCTAAGATATGTAGAGATAGGTAATAGTTTAAGTAATAGTTTTAAGCTATGGTTTAGTCATTTCACTTGTATTTCAATAATTAATCAGTGACCTTTATTATATGAAATTTCTATTACAAATTTTATTGTTACTGGTAACGCTATCGAAAAATATTAACCCCTATTGTGGTGGTAAAGGCGTAATAATTTAGCATTATATAAATTACTTTAAAAAATGTATTTCAATCATTTGATTCTAAAAAACATTGTGAGAGAATTATGATGAATTTTTTAATTAATTATTTTATATCTACCTATTCACCGAGAGAGAAGTCAGTATCTACATCGAGTACCGGGTGACGCTTTAGCTTTAGTACCAACGACTGTAAACTCAGAAACACGACAGATACCTACATATGAGTTTCTAATTTGAGAATAGGAGCTCAGGGCATTTAGTACGTAATTGTTAAGTAACAAATAAACATAAAATTAGTGAAAATATATTTTTGTTCACTCTCACTCTACTGAAAGGAGTGAAAAAATTTAAAGATTAACTTCATTTCATCTCATTTACATAGCTTTGTCCGACATTTAATAGACAATTACAGAACAATATTATAGCAATTTTGTAATAACATCAAATGCCATGAAATATAAAAATAGTGAAGACAAGGAACGGCGGTAAGGTCTGTAAGGCTAAATCACGCGCGCCTGTAGTCCGGGGGGCGGGCGGTGGGCGGGCGGCGCGCGCTATCTTAATGAAATCCAGCGAATTAAACACTTGCTCTACATTATTCTCATACAATTATTAATCTTCAGGATTAAAATCTAATTACGTTCGTGCTTTCGTGAGATTCTTGAAGAGCTCAGTTTTATTTCATTTAAGAAGGCAGAGCGTCGTGTATGATTCATTGTGATCGCTTTTATATTCAAGGTAATTTTAATTAAACTCCTCATAACATGTCGACAATTGCTTATTGTTCAATCTCGTAGATTTACTTTTGTGTGCTGGTACTTAATCACTTGTATTAATTAAAGAGAGTTTTTGTTTTATCGGTGAAATTAAATTAATATTGTTCAAATATAATTATGTTTCTTTCAAATTTTATTGTTTTTTTTTTTTATCAAAGCTATTTTTCTTTCAATGTTATAGTGCTGCAATGTATTAGCTAATAGTGGAGACTTTATTGATTTCGGTAATTGTAATAAATTTTAATTTAATAATGTAATACAAAATTGTGTTTGAAAATAGACATAAGACTAGAAAACGTTTCGAGTACAGAGTGAAAAACAAGATTTTCTTTCATACGTATAACTAAATACAAAAAAATAAGCCGGATGAACTGCCAGGAACTACACCTTTGAAACGCTTTTGATATGTGAAAAAGTTTGAAAACTAAGCAGTTCTATCAACTAAATAATAACGAATATAATGACAAGTATACAATTATACAATACAAAACGACCCAAAGATTGTGTTTGCAGGTAAACGAAAAAAAAAACGACTTCAATTATATCGACAAGTAATACAACGTAGGTAGATGTAAAAACAGTCAAGTAAATACGCTTTATCAAAGATCACTCCAAAAGTTGTAATCAGATCTCGATGAAATTTAAACATGACCACATGATAATGCGGATTTTCAAATTTTCTTCGATTTCTCTGGGATCCTATCATCAGATCCTGATTTTCTTATCAAAGTACTACCCTTAGGATATCTCCATTCCAAAACAAAAATAATTATCGAAATCGGTTCATAAGCGACGAAGTTATACCCAAACATACATAAATATAATATATATACGGTCGAATTGAGCAACCTCCTTTTTTTGAAGTCGGTTAAAAATATAATTCCTTGCTTATGTTAACAAAAATATATCTTGAAAAAAAAAACTAATTCTTTACCACGTAACTGTTTGTCGCTTATGGAATATTCCGACGTGTGAATATTTTTCTCGTAAACACGTAGTTATGACGTTGGTTATGTAAGGAGTTTGAGCCCCATTGTGCAAGGTTCCCATACTAGGCGCAATTATACAAGCTTGCGCCTGGGAACCGCTCGTACGGTACGCGTGCCCACTGACTCGAGCCGACTTATCTTCTCAACTCAATACTAACTTTAACAGATATAACACTTCTATAATGTATAGAGTATTCACGTTGGGATTCATCACCGTCACTTACCTCAGGCACCACTCAGGCTTTGACGCCTCATCAACTGTCTCATTCGTTAACTATGTCGACAAACAAGCGTACGGCTCACTTGATGGTAAGCGATCACCGTAGCTTATAGACGCCTGCAACACCAGAAGCATCGCAAGCGCGTTGCCGACCCTATCCCTAATTCCCCCAGAAGCTCTGGTCACTTTTCTCACCGACAGGCACACAATACTACTTGAAAATAGTATTATTTAGCTGTCTTGGTTGGTCGAGGTACTTTTCCAGTCGGGTTGCTCCATATTTTGAGCAGGAAATTCCTGCTGTGCCCTACCTCAGTTAAAGAAAGTCTTGTGCAGTTATGACTTGTATCTACTTGATACAAAACTCAATAATGAAAAAACGCTGTAATAGATAGAAAATCAAAGTAAGCATACTTTATTCTTCCTTACTATACCAATTACAAATTAAAGTCAGTTCATTAACTAACTTTTTAAGTAAAACGTTTCCCAAGGGTACGAACTTTTAACTTCGTGTTTTAAATTAGGACGAATTAAAGTTCTCGGAAAGCTCCGCTCCGAACTCAACGCGAAATTCCTTCCCGAATTTGGTAAATAGCTCGCGTCGGATCCGCAAAACTGCAAACAAAACGCAAAATTACAATGTAGGCGAAAGTATTTTAGTTTTTAATTTATTTTCGGTACTTAAAATCTGACTTTTATGACGGTCTTTGTCAAGTTTTGAGACATTTAAATGATTCTTGCGCTAATTTTCATTTCAAATTATGAGACCTTGTAGTCTGTATTAATAATAAATATATTCAAAAATGGAGAACATCTGCAGTGTTATTCGCTAACCTAAGGAATTTCGTTTTTAAGACAAAAAGTAGCGTATATCCTTTTCGGATCCAGTCCATGACGATCAGTCTAGTGATTGGACCGTAAACGCAAACTAATAAGATTCATTATAATATTCAGTTTTATTATATTACTAGCTTCTATGCGCGACTTCGTCTGCGTGGAACAGTTTCTTATATTTATATATATTTATATTTATAATTTATATTGCCACTAATAGGGTAAACAGTAATAATAATAATAATATCTTTATTCATGAAATCTATATCTATATATATATATATATATATATATATATATATATATATATATAAACATGCAACTCTGGAACAACAAGCTAACTACACCAACGCCACCAGCCTAGTCCACCAGACCAACATCTCTTAACAGAGTTTAAAAACACTATTGTTTTTACCTTTTAGAGCATTTTAAATATTTGTCTTTTATTACCATAGTGAGTCTATTGTAAGAGGAGTGTTGTTTGTCCTTTGTAAGAGGGTGTCGTTAATATACTTAGCATACAAAACACGAGAAAGACGCCAACAGCTTATTTATAAAGAAAAATCCCTTCCAGTACGAATTTAAACCTGTTGCTCACTCCCAAACAGCGCCACACAGCGAACGTTTATAAAGCGCTAATATGCTTCCGCATATCTTAATCAAGATATCAAATTAACATAACATCTTCAACTCTCAATTTTTGATAAACCCAAATTCATTCACAATTCTCACCGTTATTATCACTTTGTCGCACGCGTCGGGTATTATGTCGTGTTTACACTCGCGCCGGTGTGAATACGGCCAATAAAAGTTTTACGGAAGTGTGACGCCGACATAAGTTCTAGCGTTCAGAAGCAATAAATTAAATGGTGACAAAAAAGCAATTCCATGACATTGTCAGTGACGCTGTGAATGTGGAATGATCTGACCATTATTAACGAACTATAAAGGTTTATGTTGATTATTAGATGTTATTGTCGAGCACACTTCGGTAGATTTCGATGGTTATTGCTCTCGCCCACGTAAGATGGTGATATACATACGTATTGGTGCTTTTTAACATAACGTTTTGTTCGTTTGTGTGACTGCGTGCGTGTGTATGTGTAATTGTTTGGTGCTTTAGCATTTGTTTATTGCCATTACTATTGTAAGCTTCTTAAATTTATTTTTGGTAAAAATTCTCAATTATTTTGTACTTCACATTATTTTACCGGCTATAATCATGTAACTTGATCAAGCGCCTCTTTTCAGGAGTCTGTACTTTCCCTTTTAATTCTTCTTACTTCCCATCACACTTTAATAACATTAAACTTTGAAGATTTAATATCATTTCATTATAATATATTTCACCTTTTTTCATTTAAAATATTCAATAATGGGTCATACAAACATTACGGATACTCGCTTCATACATTTATACAAAGTTAATTTCATAAATTAAGTTACTTTAAAAAAATATAAAACAAATAATAATTACATCAATTTCATCGTTCACCAAACGGCTTATTACAGATCATTCGATCAAAAAAACTACACAGTGGTTCCTTATGCTTTTCGGACAACCGGTTCGATTCCTGGAAACGAAACAACGGGCAGTAATGAGCGCGCGCAAAAACTTCGAAGATTTCATATAGCGATACGATTCATTGCATTTGTGTGTGTATGAAGTTATTCTTTGAACTTGAGTAACATAAAATTATAACATTCTAGCTGTGAAAAATATTTATACCTCGAGAAATGGCTGTGTGGCTACGGCACTAAAGAATTTAGCCACCCCCTCTCTTCCCGTGGGTGTCGTAAGAGGCGACTAAGGGATAACAAGGTTCCACAACCATCTTGGAACTTGGGAAGCCGACCGATGGCGGGATGGCCATCCAACTGCTGGCTTTGAAATGCACAGGCCGAGGACGGGCAGCAGCGTCTTCGGTGCGACAAAGCCAGTACTGCGGTCACCAACCCGCCTGCCCAGCGTGGTGACTATGGGCAAAACACATGAGTTCACGTTATTTTTGGCGTAAACTTGTGGAGGCCTATGTCCAGCAGTGGACTGTATAGGCTGTAATGATGAGAAATGGACTATCCCACAAAAAAAAAGAAATTTTCTATTCGAAGCAGTAGTTCTTGATATTAGCGCTTAAAATATAAAGCATTAGGTGTTGATCAGTATTACTATTTCTAATCACGAGTGATTGTTTTTATATCAACACTAATAGAGTTAAATATCACAATTAACATTAAGTAGGAACAATGGCAAGTGTCGAGTGCGAGTAACGGCCGCTCGCCGCTTTGCAGTTTTTTGCTCATTACCTTGCTACGTGACGCCGTCCTCTGCAGCACGAAATACTGGTCCTGCGACCCGACAGCGACTCGCGTATAATATTTATCATAAAAAATGTTGAGTTAACGTCCTATTAAACGTACTTCCATGTGTTATGTAATAGGACAAATTATTACGACTACTTTCTCGACTTGCTATAGCTTATGTTTATTATATTCGAGTTTATTCATTATGGCAACATTAACGATCGAATAAAGATTTTTTCCAGCGGATCTCAAGGGTTTTGAGTAACTTACATTTATAAAATACTACGATATTGATTTATGTGAGATTAAAAGTTAAAGGTTTTTATTAATAATTTAAACACTGTAGAATTAAATACTAGACTTAAAGACAAAGTAATGATTTCGTAATTGTGACAAAGAGTCCTTTACATAAATGTGTCTTATTATAAAACAATTTTGTTTACTTAACTGTTTAAATTCTTACTAATATAAGTAATCTATAAACATCTAGCTGCTAACAACGGTTCTGGTGTAGTGGTGCAAGTAGTCGCCTAAAGCACGGACGGTTCGCAAGTTCGGTTCCCGCTCGGGTTGGATATTTGTGTTTGTACAAATATTCCTTTCAAGTTTGGCTGCCTGCCTTTTGGGTCTCCCCATCGTGCCTCGGAAAGCACGTTAAGCCGTCGGTCCGTTCCGGTTGTTATCGTAAATATTTGATAGCGATCGTTACTAAAGTAGGGAATGTATCCGCCAACCCGCAGTGAAGCAGCGTGGTGGATTAAGCTTCAAGCTCTTACATGGAGAAAGAGGCCTATGCCCAATATTGGGATGCTACAGGCTGCAAACATCTAGCAGATACATCACAAAGCTCTTTAATGCAGAAAAAAATCATGCAGTACTTAGTGACTGTGTCCTATTTATTACGATATATTATTCAATTCCGATATAACAAAATTTAACAGTTCATCTGTTTCTTTGAATACACAAACACTAGAAGTTATTATTTACGATTATAAAGAAAAATATCGAGACTCCAACGAAGATCAGAATTTTTCCTTGATTGATTTTATTGTTAAATTCAAAATGTTCAATCACAAATTGTAGGTATTGCAAATAGTTATGTTGAAAGAGTTGAGAGTCATCTCTTCTGGCTTTACATCTACTCTAGGTTTTGTACTGTAATTAGATTATTATACATATATCTATCTGAAACGCGGTTTAATAAACACTAACTCGTCTCACTTTAACGTTCCAAATAACGCATAATTTGTATTTCAATTCAAAAGTAAAAACGATTATTTCTCACGAAACACTCTTAACCTATAACTAGAACTGCAAATTTAACCGTCTTTAAACATTACCGTGACAAACAAACATGAATAATTAATATTTCATAGACTATTTCTCGAGTTCAGAGTACCGCTACATCTTGATGCAGTGTTAATAGCCACAGAAACAGAAAGATTTGTGTTTGACAGCACTGCGTAAGATAGAAGACAAAGAAGACATAGTGTCATATACAGGTGCAGTCTTCCTTGAGTTGCTGGTGGGGTATCATATTGAAGGTGAGGAACATGGTGAGAAGTCCCTCATCCACCATCGAAAAGGGAAGTTCCTCCGACCAGACGGGTGTTGTGTCTGGTGGGCTAACGCCCCCAACGGTTATTGTCGGGTTCTTATATATATACTCAATCGCTCTGATAACTTTGATAGCGCGATGTAGGATACGTCAGTTTTCTCTAGTTTTTGTATGTCGCGAGATAGATGTCGCTACAATATATAGAGCCTTCCTGCAAGTAAGTAGTTATGGTAAAGATATGACGGCGCGTATCTGTTTTCACTTCTCAGTAATTCCTACTTCATAATTGAATTAAGATTATAATCTATTAAGACACGGTTGATATCCGTTATGGTGAACAGTACGAAAGGTCTATTTATGCCAATGGCAGCGAGTTTATTTCCCGCTCAGTGTTCATTTGTACTTACATAAATATTACTCCTTACTTTATTATCATTTAAGGCCTCCGGTATGAGAAAATATAAGGAGTTAAATCAACTGAACGAATGACCTCGTTACGTTTTTGTGCGCCATCTATCGGAACCCCATAGGGTAGATGGCGTTTATTTACCATTTGATATGGTATTAATTTTTTTCTTAGACTACTAAGCCTTTTTTGTGCCTTTGTGTCTGAGCCAGTCGATACTGGAGTAAACTCCAGTCGTTCGTCGGAGCTGACACACACACTTTTATTAAAGTGCGTCGTATCTAGGAGAAAACGAAAAACTGTAGATCTCAATTGTTATCTTAGACAACTGACAGCGATTGTTATTCTTCCCAGCGGATAAGCAATTGCAATTGAGCAGCGCAGTGAATTACTGCCTATTTTTTGCCTATATTGTAGAGGACCCTTTGGTACAGTGGTGGAAAGGTACAGTTTGTTTCAGTTCATCTATGTTTACAGGTTCTTAAACACTAAACTTTAAAATCTATTTAAACTATTATGTAAAGAACTTCAGTTAAATAATAGTTAATAGTAATATAAAAGCTTAAAACTAATCACAGAACTTTGTCACAAGAGATACGGAAAAAATATCCAATCTGGTCTATGTACTAGTAAAATAAGATTCATTACAAGTCATTTAATTCAATCAAACTCAGCTTCTTACTGAATCAAGTATCAGTAAGAAGTCCATACGATTTAAAGTTTTATACAACGAGGTATGTACGTGCTACTTTCAGCATTTTCACGTAAATATTCAACTATGTATTTAAGTAAGGACTGTTAGGCGTGTGGTCACGTACAGTTCAGCACGTAGCGTTTGTTTTCACGCACAAATATCATTAGAAAAGAGCAGACGTGAGGATCAAAAACTTTGCCCAAGTCAGAAATAACCTGTTAAAAGTTGATGAAGAAATAAAAAAGCCTAATATTCTTCTTCCGATCCCGTGGGAATTTGATATAAATTTTAGAATAAATCGTAGCTTATTTA